>NW_015172137.1:88682-94605 GCF_001447785.1 Gekko japonicus | reverse complement strand
ATGTCCATAGTCGTATTTTATGTTCCTAAAGTAACAGAATGACTTTCAATCTGGAAAAGAAAAAAAGAAGTGCTAATGTAGCATTGTTTCTAATTTCCCCGAAAATTTCCGTTCCCCCCCCCCGAAAAAAACGGGGAAAAAACCAAGATTTTTTCCGAGCTTCAAAATTTCTGGAAATTTTACATCTCTATGCTAGTCTGAGTAGACAGTACTGACCTGGATGGACCAAGGAAGGCAGCTTCATGTATCAATCCTTCCCTCTCTCCTATTTATGCACAAGATACGCTTCTGGTTTATTATGCTTCACACTGTGTTGCACAATAAACGGCTCGATCGTATCAGTTCAACTTTGGAGTCTGCGTCTTCCCGACTGTATCAGACCTTACTGAACTCCCTTACTGAAGGGAGTCCGGAGTCCCCATGCTGGGGGGGACCTGATCAACAGTTGTGAAGATAAAAATCAAGGAGGAGAGAAGACCTCGAGCCCCTTGGAGGACGTACAGCATAAAAGAGAAAGAGTTCAGTTGCACCTTAAAGACTTAAAGAGTCGCGGCTCACTTCTTCAGATAACCCATCCGAAGTGAGCAGTGACTCACGAAAGCTCCTCCCCGCCACAAATGTTGTCAGTCTTTAAGGTGCTCCTGGACCCTTGCTCTTTCCTAATGCTAGACAGACAGACTAACGCGGCTGCTCGTTGTAATCTATCACCTTGCACCAGGGTCATAACAGAAAGACGGCTAGTTCCTCCCTCACTGCATTTTTATTTATTTATAGGAGGAGGAGGAGGAGATTGGATTTATACCCCGCCCTTCACTACCCAAAGGTGTCTCAGAGTGGCTGACAAACGCCTTTCCCTTCCCCTCCCCACAACAGACACCCTGTGAGGCAGGTGGGGCTGAGAGAGCTC
Source organism: Gekko japonicus (assembly GCF_001447785.1). NCBI lineage: Eukaryota > Metazoa > Chordata > Lepidosauria > Squamata > Gekkonidae > Gekko > Gekko japonicus. Next base: position 93,698 of record NW_015172137.1, on the reverse strand, counting down.
TCTTGAGAACTGCTCTTGAGAGAAGAAGAGATTGGATTTATACCCTGCCCTTCACTACCCGAAGGAGTCTCAGAGCGGCTCACAAACTCCTTTCCCTTCCCTTCCCCTCCCCACAACAGACACCCTGTGAAGTAAGTGGGGCTGAGAGAGCTCTGACACAAACGGCTCTTTTTCAAGGACAGCTGTGCCAGAGCTTGTGACTGACCCAAGGTCACATCAGCAGGTGCAAGTGGAGGAGTGGGGAATCAAACCCGGTTCTCCCAGATTAGAGTCTGCGCACTTAACCACTACACCAAACTGGCTCTCCCCAGTATTATACCCCAGTATTTATTTATGGGGCTGCGGTGGCTCAAGTGGTTAAGACGCTGAACTGGAGACCGGAAGGTCGGTAGCTCAGCGGTTCGAGACCCCAGTGCCTTGTGACGGAGGGAGCACCTGTCTCTGGTCCCAGCTCCTGCCAACCTAGCAGTTCGAAAGCAAGAAATTGCAAGTAGATAAATAGGTACCGCCGTGGTGGGAAGGTAACAGTGTTCCATGCGCCTCGGCGTTTAGTCATGCCAGCCACGTGACCACGGAAACGTCTTCGGACAGCGCTGGCTCTTCGGCTTGGAAATGGAAATGAGCAACGCATCCCTAGAGTCGGATTCGACTGGCTTTCGAGCAAGGGGGAACCTTTACCTATTTATTTATACCCCAGTTTCCACCCCAAAGTAGTTCACATTACCCTCCTCTCCTCCATTGTACCTCCACAACAACCCTGTGAGGTAGGTTAGGCTGGGAGCTGGCACCTGAGCCAAGGTCCCCCAGCAAGCTTCCATGGCAGGGTGGAGGATTCGAACTTGGGTCTCCCCGATCCTAGTCTGACGCCCTACCCACCATGCCACACTGGCTCTCTTGTGTATGGTTTTCCCAAGTCTCCCAGTCAGGCAGTGCTTTAACTGCAGAATTATCCCCTGGACCTATGGATGATTCTCTGGGGACTGATCGTGGCCTATAGGACAGAGTTTGATAGAGTCTGCTAGCAGAAAAGGGGGAGGAAGTAATACCAGTCAGGAATCCAAGACAGAAGTTCGTCCTTTCAAAAGGAAAGCAATGTAATGTTTTCTATAGAAGAAAGTTAGCGTTCAGCGGCACCTTTAAGACAACAAGGTTTTATTCGAGGTGGGAGCTTCCATGTGCGCACCCCCTTCGTCAGACAATGAAATGGAATTACAGAACATGTTGTTGTTCAGTTGCACAGTCGAGTCCGACTCTTCGCGACCCCAGGCTTTCTGGTCTTCCGCCGTCCTCTGAAGTTTGCTCATTTTCATGTTCGTTGCATCGATGGCACTGTCTAACCATCTCATCCTTTGCCGTCCCCGTCTTCTTTGACCTTCAGTCTTTCCCAGCATCTGGGTCTTCTCCAGTGAGTGCTCCCTTCTCCCTTGGGGGCCGAAGTATTTGAGCTTCGGCTTCAGTCTCTGGCCTTCCAGGGAACAGTCAGGGTTGATTTCTTTTAGGATTGACTGATTTGATCTCCCTGCAGTCCAAGGGACTCTCGAGAGTCTTCTCCAGCACCATAGTTCAAAAGAATCTATTCTTCGGCGCTCGGCCTTCCTTATAGTCCAACTCTCGCAGCCATACATGACTACTGGGAATACCATTGCTTTGACCATGCGGACTTTTGTTGGCAGGGTGATGTCTCTACTTTTTATCATGCTGTTTAGGTTCGCCATCGCTTTCCTCCCAAGGAGCAGGCGTCTTTTAATTTCATGGCTGCTGTCACAGTCTGCGGTGATCTGGGATCCCAGGAACATGAAGTCTGTCACTACTTCCATGACTTCCCCTTCTATTTGCCAAGGAGTGATGGGGCTGGATGCCATGATCTTAGTTTTTTTGATGTTGAGCTTCAAGCCCACTTTTGCGCTCTCCTCTTTCACTCTGAGCAAGAGGCTCTTTAGGTCCTCTTCACTTACAGAACATAGTTGTACATATAAAGAAAGTGGCTTGTTAAATTAGCATGCAAATTATAATTTGCATGCTAATTTAACAAGCCGCTCTCTTGAAACATCTTCAGACAGTGCTGGCTCTTCGGCTTGGAAACGGAGATGAGCACCGCCCCCTAGAGTCGGATTCGACTGGCTTTCGAGCAAGGGAAACCTTGACCTTTACTTTATGTTCTGTAATTCCAATTCATTGTCCGACGAAGTGCGCCTTGCAAACGAACACTCACACCTTGAATTAAACTTTTCTTGGTCTTAAAGGTGCCACTGGATTCTAACTTTTTTCTATTGCTTCAGACCAACACGGCTACCTGCCTCGATCTAATGTTTTCTACGTTACCCTTAGCAGTCTTGTTCGGTTTCAAATCATTCCAGAGTTTTTTAAAAAAAGGGTAAATAAGGTTACAAGATAATGAGGCACCAGGAGAAAGGGAACTGCAGTCCCCTAATCTAATCTCTAATAAACTCTTGTTTGGTGTGTTTTTCATCTCTGGGGTTACTCAACTGGTCTTGTAACCCATATACAATGATAATTATTAGGAACACTAGCAAATCTCACAGCCCTCATTTGAGCTTTCACAGCGATGGGTGTGGTTCTGACCCTTCCGGTCCTTCCGTGACTTTGATTCTGGGAGAATTTGCACACCAGTAGCTTGCCATGCTCGTTCTTAGTTGGTATAGTCAGGTTAGAGGACTGAACCGTGTTAGAAACAGTCTCCTTTGAAACGACAGCTGAGGGGTGACATGATCAAGGTTTATAAGATTATGCATGGGATAGAGCAGGTCGAGAAAGAAGTCCTTTTCTCCCTTTCTCATAATACAAGAACTTGTGGGCGCTCCATGAAATTGCTGAGCGGTCGGGTTAGAATGGATAAGAGGAAGAGAGATTAACACATGGAATTCACTGCCACAGGAGGCGGTGGTGGCCACAAGCATGGACAGCTTCAAAAGGGAACTGGATAAATATATGGAGCAGAGGTCCAGCAGTAAATACTAGCCACAAGTTATAAGAACATAAGAGGCGCCAATGTTGGATCAGGCCAAAGGCCCATCCAGTCCAACACTCTGTGTCACACAGTGGCCAGAGATACCAGTGCCATCAGTGGGGCCAGGACATTAGAAGCCCTCCCACTGTTGACCCCCCCCAAGCACCAAGAAGACAGAGCATCACTTGCCCCAGAGCCCCTATCTATACCTTGTGGCTAATAGCCACTGATGGACCTCTGCTCCATATGCCTATCTAATTCCCTTTTGAAGCCGTCCATGCTTGTGGCCGCTACCACTTCCTGTGATATAGATCGGAACTCACAGGCTGGGGCAGGTGATGCTTGGAGGGGGGGCAACAGTGGGAGGGCTTCTAGTGTCCTGGCCACACTGCTGGACCTCCTAAGGGCACCTGGTATTTTTGGCCACTGTGTGACACAGAGTGTTGGACAGGATGGGCCATTGGCCTGATCCAGCATCGGCTTCTCTTATGTTCTTATATGGAGCAGAGGTCCATCAGTGGCTATTAACCACAAGGTTCAGATAGGAACTCTTGGTCTGGGGCAAGTGATGCTCTGCCTTCTTGGTGCTTGGGGGGGGCAACAGTGGGAGGGCTTCTGGTGTCCTGGCCCCACTGCTGGACCTCCTGATGGCACCTGGTATTTTTGGCCACTGTGTGACAGAGTGTTGGACTGGATGGGCCACTGGCCAGATCCAACATCGGCTTCTCTTATGTTCTTATGTTCTTAGTTGTAGATTTTCCGGGCTGTCTTGGCATTGTAGGACCTGACGTTTCGCCACCAGCTGTGACTGGCATCCTCAGAGGTATAACACAGAAAGGTGGAGTACTCTCTGTGTCAGTCCGCTCTGAATTCACCGTTAGGGTGCTTTCACGCATGCTAAATAATGCAGTTTCAATCCAGTTCAGCGACCGTTTGCAAGTGGATTTTGGCATTCCGCACAGAAAAATCCAGTCGCAGAGTGCACTGAAAGTGGATTGAAAACGCCTTTGCGGGGGGAGGTATTGAGACGGCATCGAGAATTTCTGCATGTAAGAAAACACGGAGGAGGAAGGGAAAGACGGGGACTGAGTGGGGAGGGGTCTGTGGCTCAGTGGAAGAGCCTCTGCTCTGCATGCAGAAGGTGCCGAGTTCCGTTTCCGGCATTACCCGGGGCATATAAGAAAGGACCACAAGAGCCAAGCGTTAGCGCATCCCTTCCTGCCCTCCCTTTCACAACCTTCCCAAAGTAGGGTTACCAGATGGCGTCCATTCTCTTTTGGGTTCTTTCTCAAAAAACAATGAAAACATTCTCTATGTATTTATTTATTTATTATCGGATTTATACCCCGCCCTCCCCGCAAGCAGGCTCAGGGCAGCTTCCATACAACGTAAATACCCTTCGGGGTAGGGCGGGATATAAATTCAAAGATAAATAAAAAATTTTAAAAGGCTGCCATCACACGGAACATTAGCCACACTAGAGAGACGGAAGATAGGCGGAGTTTCTGGGCGCGATCTCACCGGCACATCTGGGAAGCGTAGCGTTCCCGTTGCTCAACCGAGGCTTCCCGCTGAAGACGCGCGGCAAAAAACTAGTAGCTCGGAGGTACTAGTTTCCGGAAACCGCGGGGCAAGGGTGGGCGCCTGATCGCGTTTCCGGTGGAATCCCGTGGCATCCGGCACCCGCCCATGTCCCATCGCAAAGAAGGGTTTTTTTTAAAAAAAAAAAGTCTCCACAGGATGCGCACAAGCACCCAACGGCGCAAGCGCTGTTACCATGTGTGTTTGCAATTGCATTTTGTCTGTACTGTGCTTATGCTGTGTTGATCAAATGTCTGTGTATCTGTGCATTTGGGACTCAGGGATCACTGCTGTGTGTGTTTGATGCTGTGTGTTTGAATGGCTGGCCTTGCACCTCATGCTGCCTATGGATGGGCATGGCTTGAGCTGCCTGCCACAAGACACATGCCTCCCTGGAATCTCCCAGAGTGCCTCTGGACAAAGGAGACCAGCGCCATTATGCACAATGAGAGACTTGGAGAAACAAC
>NW_015172137.1:78850-88122 GCF_001447785.1 Gekko japonicus | reverse complement strand
AGGTGGGCGGATTATCCAGGCGCGATCACACCCCAACATCTGGGAAGTGGCGCGCACCCATGGCTTACCGCCAACAACGCGCGTTAAAAAACTAGTACCTCCAAGGTACTAGTAAACGTTTGCCACGGGCTGCCTCCAGACGCCCGTGGTGTGATCGCGCCGGCACGCAGCATTCCCCTCGTTTACCTGCTGGCGCCGAGGGAAGGACCCGTGGTGTGCCGCCGGCGCGTCTGATCGCGTAATCGCGAATCAAACTGCCCCCCCGCAATATCCGGCCTGTGTGACCGGGGCCATAATACAGATTAAAATCATACAATAGTTTAAAACACCACTAGTAAAACCAGTACAAACATAAAGTGCTGGCGGCAGTTAAAAATCAACTTAGATAGCATATTGTCAGAATAGATTTCCACTGCCCTGATGTTCTCAGATGTTTCTGCTCATAATCAGCTCGATGTTAAAACCCACGGGCCAGAGCTCTACCACGGCGGCGGCCCCTAATTAAATGCCTGGTGGAAGAGCTCTGTCTTGCAGGCCCTGCGGAATTGTGAAAGGTCCCGCAGGGCCCTGATCTCCTCTGGAAGCTTGTTTCACCAGGTCGGGGCCGCCACTGAAAAGGCCACGGCCCTGGTAATAGCTAGCCTCCCTCGGGCCAGGGAGGGTCAACTGATTTTGAGACCCAGCTCTCTGGGGTATATACGGGGAAGGGTTGGAAGCGCAGGAATGTTCCTAGTTCACAGCAGTTACCGCAGCTTAAACAGGAGTGGTATTTAAAATGAGATTTGTCATTCTGATCACTTGTTTGAAGTAGTCAGTCGGAAAACATGTCCTCTTTTTTGCTTTTCAAAATATGGTAACCCCCTAGCCTAAGTTCATACCGAGAGGTTAGGCTGAAGGCGGTTAAGTTGAAGGGAGCCCTCGCTGGAGAAGACCCCGATGCTGGGAAAGACTGAAGGTCAGAGAAGAAGAGGACGGCAAAGGACGAGATGGTGAGACAGTGTTATCGATGCAACAAACATTAAATTAAGCAGACCCCGGAGCACGACGGAAGATAGAAGACAGGAGGGCCTGGCGTGATGGGGTCTACGGGGTCGCAAAGAGCCGGACTCCACTGTGCGACTGAACGACAACAAAAAGTTGAAGGCAGACGACTTGCTTTCCTTTTGGAAATGGAAGGTTGTGGATATAACCACAGTCTCTCCTCCCCCTTCAACTAATCTACACTTTGCAGAGATCTGCTCCCTTTGAAGTACAACCTATCATAGAATCACAGGGTCGGACGGGGCCAGACAGCGGTGTGAGCTGCCAGACAGCAGTGTGGGAGCCGTGGCACAGTGGGTATATCCCACTGTCTTAACATCCGAACTGTGTCAGTTCAAGCCCCGCACTGGCGTGAGCTGCCAGCCTGTTGTCCCCAGCTCATCGTCCACCCAGCAATTCAAAAGCCTCGGCGAGTAGATAAAATGGGAACCACTCCTTAGAGAGGGTGGGCACACCAACTCCCCCCACTGGGAAGGTGTTAGCTGACGGTTGGAGACGTCCTGGTCCAGGATCCGGAAAGGCGGAAGAAGCTACTCGGCTACAAAAATCCCTGCAGTGGGATGCTCCGGCCAGGCGGTGGCAGTGTGGCGACACGACATACGGGTCCTGAAGCCCCAACGCCATCAAGCTGGTCGACGCAGCCGTTCGGAAGATGACTGAGAAACGTTTCCACCGGGCAGTTACGGCGTATGCAATTTAAATGAATTAAATGTTGTCTTCCCTATCCCCTATGAAACATTGTTAGTCCCCTGTCTAAAGAGTAACTGTAAATCACTTTGAGCCCACTTGTGGGGAAAGCGATTAATAAATCGAAAGCATTATTATTATTATCTAGTCCCACCCCCTGCTCAATGCAGGATCAGCCTAGAGCATCCCTGACAAGGGTTTGTCCAGCTGCTGCTTGAAGACGACCAGGGACGGGGACCTCTCCACCTCCCCGGGGCAGCCGATTCCACTGCTGCACAACTCTTTCAAAAAGTTTTTCCCTTAAAAAAAATATATTTATAATATTTTCACAATATACAACCATGTACATAGTTTATTAGCTTACATATCACTGGAGTCTTTTAACAATTTTTGGTTTTTTTAATATATACATGTATACTCTTGACCAACGTTTCTGAAATTCATTTTCATCTTTACCATGTAATAACATTGTTAATTTTTCCATTTCTGCGATGTCTAACAATTTGTACGTTAACTCTTCCATTAAAGGGATTTTATCAGATTTCCAATATTTTGCCAGTGTAATTCTAGCTGATGTTACAACATAAGTTAGCAGATATATGTCATTTTTATCGATACCATTAGGTATCATATTTAACAAGAAAATCTCAGGTGATAAATTCAAATTGATTTCTAACATATTTGTTATCAGGTTTTTTTGACCTCTTTCCAAAACATATATGTTTTTTCACATTTCCTAATATCCTTCCCGCCCTTAATTTAAACCCATTCTTGTGCTATCCTCTCCTCTGCTGCCCACAGGAACAGCTCCCCGCCCTCCCCTAAGTGACGGCCCTTCAAATACTTCAAGAGAGCCGTCCTGTCCCCCCCTCGACCTCCTCTTCTCCAGACTAAACAATCCTAACGGATTAATTGGGATTATTGGAAAGAGAATGCTTTTCCTCTCATCCTCGCCAAAAACACCATTTCAGCTTCAAGACGACCACACACACCCCTCCAAACTTAAAGGCGCCTCCTGGGAGGAGAACCCTTGGCTACGAGACACAAATATGACTATGAACCGATACTCCTTTAGGAAATCTTCCAGTGCAGCAGCCCAGCTCGGTTATTCCTGGATGTCAGTCTGACCCAAAATTTTACTTGCTTTCAGAAAAGTCAAACAGCAGAGACTTCCAGTTGATGGCAGTGCGCTAGCAGACTCACCTCCCGGACCTCCCGGGGGTGAAGCTGCGCTCCAGCCGAAGGAGGGGATGTGCAGGCTCGTTAACCCCCCCAGGGACCTGGCGAAGGGACCCTGGCCATGGAACTTATAAGAGGTTGTCTCTTCGATGGCAGAATGCCGGAGAATTGAGGCGCCTCTTCGTTCCGACGGTTCTCCATGCTGAGAGACCGAATGGACTTAAGTGATGCTGACCGGGGCAAGCACAGGAGATCGAGCGTCAGAAATGAAGCCGAAAACGAGGTCAGAAGACCAATTATGAACGTGAGTCAGTTTTAAAGCATTTGTAAAGGGAAAAGATAGCTCCCCACCCCACCCCACTGAACGGGAGAAAAGAGAGCGGGGGAGGGACGCCTCCCATGCGCATGAACATTTGAGCGTTTGAGGGGGGGAGCGGAAGAAAACGTGAAAGAAACTGTCTAGAAGTACTTACCAAAGCGAGTTTAAGCGTTCAAGCGCACATTCAGAGACTTTTTTAAAAATTGCGAAAGTAAACAAACGGTAAAGATGGCGGGGAAGAAGGACAAAGAAAAACTTTTGAAACCGAAAGGGACTGAGAGCCCGAAACCGAAAGTTACCAGTGAGTTGGCTAAGACCATAGCAGAATCCATGCGCCCCCTGCTGGAACAGCTGAATAACTTCAAGGAACAAATGTCAACAATGACTCAATGTATCCCCTCTCAGCAAAATCAGATAAATGAGACACTGCAAATGATGAAACAAAATACTGAGAAGGTGAATGAAGTGGATGCAACGACCCAAAAGGTGAAGAAAAAAGTGCAAAAGCTGGAAAGGAAACAAAGTTCCACGGAAGATCAGCTGCTGCAATTACAAATGGAAAAGGCTAATATGATTCTTCGCTTCCAGGGCTTGCCAGAGAATAAGGGAGAGAATCTTAAAGAAGTGATGAGTGAATTACTAGCCCCAGTGACAGAGATGAAGGCGGAATCACTGTTAAGCGATATGGATGTGGTCTATAGATCATATTCAGGCTATATAAAGAAAAATAATCTGCCTGGGGAAATTGTCATAAGATTCTCGAAGAGGCATGTGAGGGACGCAATCCTGAAAGCAGTTTCTGGAATATCCCTGAAAGTGGGAGAGAATGCCATCAGAGTTTTAAAAGACATTCCATTTGAAATAAGACAACGGAGAAAGAAGTACAAAGATCTCATGCTTTTTCTTCAGACAAATTCAATTGGATATAAATGGCTAATTCCAGAAGGCGTCACCTTCAAAATTAAGGATAAAAAAATAAAAGATTGACTCTGTCCTGAAAGCTTGGGAATTTCTAAGGGTCCAGTTGGGAAGGCCAGAGGATGGGGAAAAAAGAAGAGGACAGCAAGTCTAGTGGCGAGCTGGACTTGGGTTCTTCCGGAGAGGACTCTCTGGCAGAGCAAGGGGCAGCAGCTCCAAAAAGTCCTTACAAGTTGCGGAAGAGACGGGGAAAGGAGAAGTGAAGGCTGAAGGACTCTGATATGTGCCTTTGAGAACTTTGAAATGGGATGACTGGGGGTACTGTTCCTAGACAGTTAAGTTTAAGATTTAAAGAAAAGGGTAAAAATTTTTAGAAATGTTTGACTCAGTTTATAATGATACAAATGAAGGGAAGACTTGATGTAATTAAGGGAGCGGTGGCGCAGGCAGTACGACGCCTGCAGGTAACATCTATAGCGAACATCCACAATGGCTGTTCGAATCCCCACCGCGGCCGGGTTGAGCCCCCGGCCCCAGTCCCAGCTCCTGCCAACCCAGCGGCTCGAAAGTAATAATAACAAGTAGACAAATGGGTACCTGCCCTAGGCGGCAGGGAGGCACCCTCCTCCTGGTTCGTGCCAGGAGTGCGGTCGATGGTGGCAGCGGCGGCAGGCGGAGCGGCGAGAGCAATGGCGGTGGAGCAGCGGCGATCCCAGGAGGCGGCGACCAGATTGAGTGGAGGCGGAGCCGGGTTGACGCAACGACGAGGGGACGCAGCACGGCAGGAGCCCGATGGGATGCATAGCCGGAAGCTGCGCCCTGAAGCAACTGTGCACCAACGGAAGTCACCAGAGCCTGCCCGGAGATGGTCGCCAGCCGTCCGGATCATCAGGAACAACGAGGCCCGCCAGAGAAGGAGTACGCCGCATGGGTGCTGGTAGGGAATCCCCTCCCCACGGAAAATTGTGGCCCTAGCTAGGCATTCAACTACGCAAAGTAGTTCACTGTAAACCGCTCTGAGACCCATTAGGGGTCATGAGCGGTATAGAAATTGAAATATAAATAAATAAATAATAATTAAGCTATTGATGATCTCTTCTCTTGGGTTTTTAGGTAGTAGTGGGTTTCTTTACTTTATCCTGTAATTGTAGTCCCCCTCCCTTTTTTTCTGTGTTAGTTTTGTAGTCTTATAAAAAATAATAAAAAATCCCCTCCCGGGGGGGTCAAAAAAAAAGAAAAGAAAAGAAAAGTCAAACAGCAAATAGATACGCTGCAAAAACCCGTTTTATAAGTTAAAGTGTTCTATATATTCCTTATATGTTTTTAGTTATTCTATTAGCTTATATGTTGGGCCATAAATATAGCCATGCCACTGGGGAGGCAGGAAAAAGAAATAAATGTTACAAAATAAATCCAGTTGTGTAAAGAGCAGAAAGTGTATCATTTGGACAAAACCATACAAGTCCTAACCGGACTAGCAGCGTTTTCTGGATAACAAATTAAACTTTCTACCGTTGAAAACAACTGATCTCTTCAACACAGCATTCGCATCATACCGATTATAGCAAACTAAGCGTGGATAAGAAATTCATCTCCTTGAAACAATAAACGTATTGTTGAAAAGATCTTCTAATCTCCCTAGCGTGGCAGATTCATTTCACCTGAGGGATCCTCAGACTTACGCGTTTTGAAAGCGTAATATCTTGCCTTACAAAGCATGTCTCTCATTCCAAAAGAGAAACGGTTTCGTTGGAACTTCCCCAGCCCTCCCCAAAGTTTCCAGTTTTGCCAGTGGGATTAAAAAAAATGTTCAACAGCACAATCTGAAACAGTTACACCCTTCTAAAATCGTTTGACATCAATAAGTAAAGAATGGGCGTAACTCAGAAGGTTGGAGCAGAACCAGGGGTCATTTCCTGCAGGAGCGCACAGGAGTGGAGCTCCGGCAGTAAAGAGCCCAGGGGGTGGGAACATGCAACAAGCCCCACCCCTTACTCCCAGCAGCCCTCAGTCAGAGCAAGAAGCAGCCAGGTAAGTTGCAGAGCTCCCCCTGCCCCCCCCGGTCCAAAACAGTCCAGTGGTACCTTTAAGACCAAGTTTTATTCAGGCGCAAGCTCTCCCTCCTCTGTGAGGACAGATCTGCACGTGCCCCCCCAAAATAGCTAGCAATCCAAAACAGTCCAGTGGAGTCTGAGCGGTGGGTGTTGCCTTCTGACACACTTCCGGTGATGCCAGGGGGTGTGGCATCTGCAAATAAGTTATGCTAATGAGTTATGCTAATGAGCTCCTGCACCTCTTTTTCTACGAAATGACCCCTGAGCAGAACCAATCGATTGAGATGGAATCAAAAGCCGCCCTGAGCCTTCGGGGAGGGCGGGATACAAATCCAAAGAACGAATGAATGAATAAATAAATAAATAAAAAGAGTTTTTGGCGAAACACTAGGAAGAGCTTCCAGACAAGCGATACAGCTATGGGGGTGGACAGAGGTGGACGTAACAGAAGAACTCGGGAGGCACCCCAAGAAGTCGATGAGCAACAGATTTGGGATGGACAAAAGGAAATACTGTTTTAAGGATATTATAGCTTTGGAAAAAGTGCAGAAAAGGGCAACTCGAATGATAAAAGGGTTGGAACACTTTCCTTATGAGGAAAGGTTAAGGCGCTTAGGGCTCTTTAGCTTGGAGAAAAGACGACCAAGGGGTGACATGATCGAGGTTTATAAGATTATGCATGGGAAAGAGCAGGTAGAAAAAGAGCTGGCCCTCCCCCCCGGCTCCAAGGCGGCGGCGGCGGCGGAGAGGCCGGTCCTTCCCCCCCCTTTGCCGGGCTCGGCAGCGGCAGCGGCGAGGCCGGTCTTCCCCCCACCCGCCCAGCTCCGAGGAGGCGGCGGTGGCGCGGCGGCGAGGTCAGCTACAGAGCGTTCCGTGCGCATGCGCATGGAACGCTCTTGCACTTTCGGGGGGATTTAAACACACCCCCCGGAATTTTTTTTCTACTTTTAGCATTTTTGTGCACACGTGGGGACTGGCCCACGTGTGCACAAACCTCCCCCTCCCCCCCAAGTTCCCCCGGAGCGCAGATTTAGCGATCCGCACTCCGGGGGCCACTTCTATTAGATATATAGATATGGAGCAGAGGTCCATCAGTGGCTATTAGCCACAAGGTATAGATAGGGGCTCTGGGGCAAGTGATGCTCTGTCTTCTTGGTGCTTGGTGGGGTCAACAGTGGGAGGGCTCCTAATGTCCTGGCCCCACTGCTGGACCTCCTGAGGGCCCCTGGTATTTCTGGCCACTGTGTGATACAGAGTGTTGGACTGGATGGGCCTTTGGCCTGATCCAACATGGGCTTCTCTTCTGTTCTTATGTTCTTAAGTCAACGGGGAAACGGTCGACTGCCAGGAGCACCGCTCCCTCTCGGCTGCGGAGTCTTGTGAGCAAAAATTCTACTTATGGCTGCTCCATAAATTAGTTTGCTCTGGATGCAGTGTTCCCTCCAAGCTGAGTCGGTGTGAGTTAGCTCACAGTTCTTTAGCCTCCGGCTCACACATTTTTGCCTTTGCTCAGGAAGGAGGGCTCCGGAGCAAACTGATTTACGCCGCAGCCAAACCGCTCGCTCACAACTTGAATGCCAGCGGCTCACCAAGCAGGATTTTGGCTCAGAAGACTCCACGGCTTAGAGGGAACACTGCTCTGGAGCCCTCCTTCCTGAGCGAAGACCACCATCTGTGAGCTGGAAGCTGGAAAACGGTGAGCGAGCTCACACTAACTCAGCTTAGAGGGAACACTGGCCCAGGAGATGTTGTGATGACCACCTGCAGAGACAGCTTTAAAGGGGGATTTAAGAGGCTGATGGAGAAGAAGAGGTCCATCGATGGCTACGAGCCCTGGTGGCTAACAGGAACCTCCATATCCCGAAGTAGTCGACTCCAGCAGGGTTTCCCTTATGTTCTGGTGTCTCTACCCATAGCTTTGCTGTAGCGCCTGGGATCAGTTGATAAGAACATAAGAACGTAAGAGACGCCAAAGTTGGATCAGGCCAAAGGCCCATCCCGTCCAACACTCTGTGTCACACAGTGGCCAGAAATACCAGGTGCCATCAGGAGGTCCACCAGTGGGGCCAGGACATTAGAAGCCCTCCCACTGTTGACCCCCCCCCAAGCACCAAGAAGACAGAGCACCACTTGCCCCAGTTCCCCTATCTATACCTTGTGGCTAATAGCCACTGATGGGCTTCTGCTCCATATGCTTATCCAGTTCCCTCTTGAAGCTGTCCATGCTTGTAGCCGCCACCACTTCCTGTGGCAGTGAATTCCTTTCCCTTCCCCTCCCCACAACAGACACCCTGTGAGGGAGGTGGGGCTGAGAGAGCTGTGACAGAAACTGCTCTTTTCCAAGAACAGCTCTGACAGAACTGTGGCTTGCCCAAGGTCACCCAGCAGGTGCAAGTGGAGGACTGGGGAATCAAACCTGGTTCTCCGAGATTAGACTCTGTGCACTTAACCATGACACCAAACTGGATTTATACCCCGGTTGGAGCGGCTTACAAACTCCTTTCCCTTCCCCTCCCCACCACAGACACCCTGGGAGGCAGGTGGGGCTGAGAGAGCTCTTGACAGAAACTCAAGAACCCCGAGGTCTATGGCTTGCCCAAGGTCATCCAGCAGGTGCAAGTGGAGGAGTGGGGAATCAAACCCGGTTCTCCCAGATTAGAGTCTGCGCACTTAACCACTGCATCAAACTGGACTCGACCATGCGACTGAACAACAACCACCTCATCACATCCATACAGCAGAGGGGGCGGCCGGTAATATGCTACCAACGACGCTGATCCTAATAAAGCGAGCATACTCGTAATGACAAAATCCCTATGGCAGAGGGGGCGGGCCAGAGAAGGCTTACCGGCACCCCAGAAGTGTCGCCCGGCTGCACGAATACCGTTGCATGCTGCAGGCTGGGCGCGCGCGCGGGGGGGGGGGGGCAACGACAACCTCCCTGCAAGGTCGACCCGCCCCCCTGCCTGCCCAGCGCCGTGGGTCGGGGGGGGGGGGGGGGGGGGGGGGGGGGGGGGAAGAGACAACGACAACCTCCCTGCAAGGTCGACCCGCCCCCCTGCCTGCACAGCAGT
>NW_015172137.1:52117-76218 GCF_001447785.1 Gekko japonicus | reverse complement strand
ACAGGGCTCCTTTCGTAGAAAAAGCCCAGCAGGGACTCATTGGCATAATAGGCCACACCCAACAGCAGGAACTCATCAGCATATTAGGCCACACCCCTGACAGCACAGCTCATTCGCACATTAGGCCGCACCCCCCTGTTACCAGAAGTGTGGTCATCCAGCCACACCCACCTTTTGCTTCTTATTCTGTTTACCTTGTGTGTTGTCAAAACCCAGGGCCTTTTTTATAGCAGGAACTCCTTTGCATGTTAGGCCACACACCCCTAATGTAGCCAATCCTAATGAGTTTCTGCTGTTGGGTGTGGCCTATTATGCTAATGAGTTCCTGCTGGGCGTGGCCAACTTGGGAACCAGCCGAAACTCCGTTCCTGTGCGTTCCTGCCCAAAAATAGCCCTGGGTAGATTTAAGAAGAGAGATGAAAAGTACGCAGAAGGAGAGTGATTTCAGCTAACATACTTTTATTAGGTGTAGAACAAGACAACTGTAGCCGACTCGCAGGCAAGCTTATATGTCCCGTGGAACCATCACTCATAACACCCCCCCACTTCCCAATAGGTTATTTACAGTGGCCGAGAGTTCCATAGGCTCTCAGCCGGGGACCTAGCCCACTGATTGGTGCAGGCTAGGATCCGCATAGTCCATTGTATCTTTGAGCGAAGCTCGACGTTTGTGCTGGACCGTGTGGAGCCCAAGCTGGCCACGCGGCCTAAACTGGATATATTACACACACACCCCTCCGGTCTGCAATACACCCATAGACAAAGTCCTGCAAATGGGCTGGTAGCTTTCTGGTGTGGGTGGAGCGGCAAAGTTTGGGAACTGCTGCTGTCTCCACCCGTGGAGCCCTCGGAGGCGAGCTGACCAGAAGAGGTGCTGGGGGGGCGGTGTCGGCGTCCCCTGTGCTGCCGGGAGAGGTGCTTTGGGTGCAACCAAGGGTAGGGGCAGGTGTTCTGCTGCCGGCGGTTGCGGAAAGGCTGAGGTATCCGAGGCCTCTGCAAAGTCCAAGTTCCAATGGCATCGTCCGGCGGTGTAACTGGTTGATGTGCCGGTGTAGTATCTGCCCGCCCTCACACGAAACCTCGTACGATCTTGGACCCTTAACTCGTACTACCTGCGCCGGAATCCAGGCTGGTCCCCGGGTGTAGTTCCTGGCGTACACGGGATCCTCTGGGAAGAATCCCCTGGCTGCCTCGTGTGTTTTCGTGGTTGGTGCCTCAGCCGTGGCTCGGTTGGGGTGCAGGCGATCCAGCCGGGTTGTCAGGCGTTGGCCGAGAAGTAGCTCTGCCGGACTGCGCCCCGTCGTGGTGTGGGGCGTAGCCCGCTGGCCGAAAAGGAAAGCAGCCAGTTTATAGTCCCAGTCTGAGGAGTCCAAGCGGCGGAGAGCGTCCTTCGTAGTCCTGACCATGCGCTCTGCCTGGCCATTGGTTGCTGGGTGGAACGGCGCAGACCGCACGTGGCTGATACCATAGTACCTCATGAAGTCCTGGAATTCACTGGATGTGAACGCCGTTCCGTTATCTGTGACCAGAGTGTCTGGGATTCCCTGAGCAATGATATATCCGCCATATCGCCCGAATGGCCGCCTTCGAGGAGGTGGAAGGCCCGGGGACTACCTCCGGCCATTTGCTGAAGGAATCCACCAGGATAAAGAAAAGTTGTCCCTGGAAAGGTCCCTCAAAGTCCAAGTGTATCAAAACTAAGACTAAAGTGCTCTATCCAGTTACTAGTGTCCTAGATCCAAGATGGTATTCTCACGACTCGAGCTGGTATTCTCAGCGTACATATCCAGTGGCGACGGCCTTTCCGATGTAATTCCAAGTTCTTCCTAGGGCCCTGTCAATGCATCCATTCAGATGTCTTGACGGTGGTGGTATAGTAGGGCACGGGCTAGGATCTGCATAGTCCACTGTCTCTTTGAGCAAAGTTTGACGTTTGCGCTTGACCGTGTGGAGCCCAAGCTGGCCACGTGGTCTGAACTGGCAGCAGCAGGTGGCTCAGGGTGTCCGCATGGCCCATCACCTTGCCCGGGCGATAGACTAGGAGTACCCAGCCAGGAAAATAGACCAGCAGAGCATCTCGTAGGAGTACCCAGCCAGGAAAATAGACCAGCGGAGCACCCGGGGAGAAATCATCTGAGGGTTTGGCAGTCGGGGGCCAGGAGGCCCAGCAGCAGCTTGTGGTCAGTGAGGACCGTGAAGGGGTGCCCATACAGATAATGGTGAAATTTTTTCACCCCCGCCACAATAGCCAGCGCCTCCTTATCTATCTGCGCATAATTGCCCTCAGCCGCAGATAGAGTCCTGGAATAATAAGCAAACGGGACCTCGAGGCTGTCCGGCAGCCGGTGGCCCAGGACCGCCCCAACCCCTCCGGATATAATCAGTACACGCGTTTCGAGGTTCCCTTTTCAAGAAACTATAGAGTCATATGATCCAATGTTACCTCTAAGCCGTGGAGTCTTATGAGCAAAAATTCTACTTTGTGAGCCCACTGGCATTAAAGCTGTGAGCGAACGATTGGGCTGCTGCATGAATTAGTTTGCTCTGGAGCCCCCCTTCCTGAGCGAAGACAAACATTTGTGAGCTGGAGGCTAAAAAACAGTGAGCTAGCTCACACTAACTCAGCTTAGAGGTAACACTGGCTATCCAATGGTTGTGTTTATTCAAAAGACCTTCAGACTGTTACATTCGCAAAAAGAAAAGACCTGTGGGAGTAAACGGGCACCAAGCTTACAATTTTTTTTAACGGAATGCATCTCCAACATTAATCTAGGTTGAAAGCAGCAGAGTATATTAGAGGAGGGGGGGGGGAAGAGAAGAGATTGGATTTATACCCTGCCCTTCACTACCCAAAGGAGTCTCAGAGCAATTTACAATCTCCTTTCCCTTCCCCTCCCCACCAGAGACACCCTGTGAGGTAGGTGGGGCTGAGAGAGCTCGTTCGAGGACCGCTTGTGAGAGCTCTGAGAGAACCTGCGACTGACCCAAGGTCACACCAGCAGCTGCCTGTGGAGGAGTGGGGAATCAAATCCGGTTCTCCCAGATTAGAGTCCGCGCACTTAACCACTACACCAAACTGGAGGAAAAGCCCAACCAAGCTCTGCCCAGTGGCCACCTTCACCTTATTACACCTTGAAGAAAGGATATTAAGAAGGGTCAGGTTTTTAAACATGTGACCAGACACAAAAAGGGAACTTCCAGGAAAAGAAATGGGCAATTCCGTGTTTGTGCAATCGAAAAATTGAAGTCTTCTGCAGTGGAGTCCCAGTTCTGAGGAATTTCTCCCGACTCTGTGTGGGTTTCTAAAGAACACAGGATGTGGCTTCAAGCAAGGAAACCAGTGCGTGCACAGGCAAAATACAGAGGTGCCTTGTACTGGCGCGCACGCCCCACTGTGCAGTTCCTAATTTACCTTTTACGCTACCCCGAAATTAGTGAGTTTATTTATTACGGTCAATGACCAGATTCAGACATAGCACAATGAAAAAATATAATGTAAAAGATAATAGCTGAAAAGAAAAAAAAATAACAGCATTAGGATATACAAATCATCATGCTTCGTAGATAAACTATACCAATCCTCATATTTCAGAAATAAAAATATCATATGTTATTCTAAAAGTATAAAATCAGAACAGGGAAGGAGAATTTCTACTTTTCTGTTTTTCTATTGTTTGCTAAGCACTTTGATCTCTTGCGCACAGAACTTAAGCTGTTACCTTAGTAATAGCTGGAATGTCATCAATCGATAGTTTCTCGAGACATGCCTTATCCATCAGCACTGCCAGTCCATCCAAAAAAGGAAGGATTGTCTTATCTCTAATTTCTTTATAAAGAGGACAGCGGATAAAACATGTCCCAACCAGTGTTCCCTCTAAGCTGAGTGAGTGTGAGCTAGCTCACAGTTGTTTAGCCTCCGGCTCACAGATTTTTGTTCTCGCTCAGGAAGGATTGCTCCAGAGCAAACTAATTTATGCAGTAGCCAAATCACTCGCTCAGAACTTTAATGCCAGTAGCTCACAAAGTAGAATTTTTGATCACAAGACTCCCCAGCTTAGAGGGGGCATTGGTTTCCACCTCGCCTAGGGAGCAGGGACGGATCCTTTCTGTATATGAGATCTTCTTATATCTCCTGTAATATATCCAGTTCAGACCGCGTGGCCAGCTTGGGCTCCACGCGGTCCAGCACAAAAGTCGAGCTTCGCTCAAAGAGACAGTGGACTATGTGGATCCTAGCCCGCACCAATCAGTGGGCTAGGTCCCCAGCCGAGAGCCTATGGAATTCTCGGCCACTGTAAATAACCTATTGGGAAGTGGGGGTGTGTTATGGGTGACGGTTCCACGGGACATATAAGCCGGCCTGCGAGCCAGCTAAAGTTGTACGTTAGCTGAAATCACTCTCCATCTGCATACTTTTCACTGGCGAGGAGGATGGGGTTCATCTCCCTCTGAACAGAAACCACGTTCCGGGCATCGCTTTGAGTCGCCGCACCGAAATCGCCACTGCTGCCAGCATTGTGCGTTCTTCGAAGGTGCCGCTCATCGCACCGCTCCCAGCTCCGTGCATCGCACCGCTGATCCCGAGAGCAGCACCGCACCGCTCCTTCTCTACGCCGCTAGTTCCCGTCGTTCGCTTCCATGTGGAACTGTAAGATGGCTGCCGCATCAGAGAGTCTCCTGGCTTTCGATATCTCCCAACCCTTGCAGTGGGAAGCGTGGCTGGAGACCCTCGGGAGCCACTTCACCATCCACAACGTAGCGGACCCAGATATGAAACAAGCGTACCTTCTGTGCCACTGTGGCATGGAGGCCCATCTCCTGCTTAACCGGCCTGCAAGCCAGGTTTTTTTGTCGTGTTCCAAACCTTAAATAAATGTATGAGCTGAAATCACTGCCTCTCGCGCAGTACATTTCACTGGTGAAACGACCCCAAACATGAACAATGACCCCGAAGGACCGAGCATCGCACCGTGCTCCAGCACCGAAAGCATCACGCCCCACTCCGTATCATGCTGCTTCTCCGGTCGCCATGCACCACTGCACTCGCCGCCACTCCACTGACTCCGGGTCTTGTGCAGCACCAGGTTTCCGGCTTCTTTTCCGAGCTTCACCCACCACCGTGAGTTGTGATCACGACCACCCAGGCAAACATCCCAGCTTTTCATGTTACTCGCCCGCAGCAATGGGAAACATGGCCGGAGACCCTGGAGAACCATTTTACCTACCATGATGTTGTGGATGCTGGGAAAAAGAAGGCCCTGCTTCTCAGCTCTTGTGGCATGGAAACCTTCCAAGGCTCATCCTCAGTAAAGGTTCCCGCTTCAACCACGTCCTGTGCCAGCTACGGAGAAGCCCACGAGCGCCGGACTTGCCGTTTCAGGGACGCTGTCTGCAGGATGTGCAACAAAACTGGTCACCTTGCCCGTGTCTGCTGTTCATGAGGACAGCACCAGAGAACCTCGGCTCACTCTGATTCCATCAATCTGCACACCCTTTCAACCCACCACCACCAGCAGCACCTGGTATGTAACTTGCCCCCCGTCACGGTGTTAATTGAGGGGACCCCCTGTAGAATGGAAGTGGACACAGGCTCGTCCTTTTCCATTATTTCAGCCGACATATTGTGCATGCTCTGTCCACAGGGGGGATCCCTTCTGCAAAAGCCACAGGGTTTCACCTTATGGGACTTTAATAAGAACCCTGTGTCGGTCCTGGGCTGGGGCAGGTTCCGGGTGCAGTTCCAAGACTTTAATGGCCTCTTGGAACTGCTGGTGGTGGATAGGAAACTCTCCAGTTTGCTGGGCCTCTCCTGGTTCGGTCCTCTGGGACTGTCTTTACATGGGATCAACCAGGTCCGGACCCAGGACTTTGGCGTGGAGTGTGCTGAATTTCCCCGAGTTTTTGATGGCACCCTGGGGCGGTTTTCGGGACCACCCATTTTCTTGGACCTAGACCCAGCTATCCGCCCTATCCGCATTAAGGCCGCCGATAGCAATGAAGCCTAAGATTGAGGCTGAGCTAGATCGCCTGGTGGAACAAGGGGTTCTGGAACCGGTCGCGTCTGCGGAGCTCGACGTTTGTGCTGGACCGCGTTCCTGTGCGCATGTGATGAAGTGTGCGTGGTCAAAGCTGTCAAGAAATAGAAGGGAAATGGCTGGGACAGGACTAGGAGGCTGAGGTAAAATAGTGCGGGGGTGGTGGTGGCAGCAAAGGCAGAGAAAGAGGAGGTATGGTGTTTTTTCCCTCCCGCTTCCTCTGACCACAGCTCGGTGAGGATTGGAGAAGCCACTACCGGGATGGGGCAGAGCCTGTGACCTTTATAAAGTTTATATCTCCAGTACCTGGCATTACATTTTATGGCACGCATGGCCTGGCCCAATAAAGTAACGTTTATGTCAGATCCAGCCCTCGTAACAAATGACCGGCTTGCTCACAACTTTGATGCCAGTAGCTCACAAAGTAGAAATTCTGCTCACTTAGAGGGAACATTGGCCTGCGCTCCATCAGACACTCACCTTGATGGGTTCTGAGCTCTGATTCTCCACTGACGGCGACAGCGCTCAAGGGGTGTTGGAGAAACACTGGCCCCGGCCTCCTCCCTCTCCTCTGTGTCTGATGACGGTAGCTGGTTCACAGCTGGGGGAGAGGGCAAATTGCTTACAGCCAGTGTCTGGTCAAGAGCTTGCATCTCCTGTCCCTGAAGATTAATGGGATCTGTTTCAGCTGGCTTTTCCTCCCCCTCTGAGAAGGAGATATGGTTATCAGGCTGCATACCGTCCCGTCAGGCTGGGAACAAGGGAGACGTATGACAGATAGCTGTAATTAGATATTGTATGTCTCTTAGTAAAAGTAAAGGTCTCCCTTGCTCGAAAGCCAGTCGAGTCCGACTCTAGGGTTGCGGTGCTCTTCTCCGTTTCAAAGCCGAAGAGCCAGCGCTGTCCGAAGACGTTTCCGTGGTCATGTGGCCGGCATGACTAAACACCAAGGCGCACGGAACGCTGTTCCCTTCCCACCGAAGCGGTACCTATTGATCAACTTGCAATTTCTTGCTTTCGAACTGCTAGGTTGGCAGGAGCTGGAACTAGAGACGGGAGCTCATTCCATCATGCGGCACACCCGGGTCTCGAACTGCTGAACTACTGACCTTCCACAGCCTGCAGTTCAGCGTCTTAACCACTGGAGCTTCCGCAGCCCCAGTTGTTTGTCTCTTACAGTGTATCAAAAAGTGACTAACATGTGGAATTCAGTGCCACAGGAGGTGGCGGCGGCTACAAGCATGGACAGCTTCAAGAGAGAATCAGATAAGCATATGGAGCAGAGGTCCATCAGTGGCTATCAGCCACAAGGTATAGACAGGAACTCTCGGTCTGGGGCAAGGGATGCTCTGTATTCTTGGTGCTTGGGGTGGGGTGGGGGGCAACACTGTGACCTGGCTCCACTGCTGGACCTCCTGATGGCACCTGGTATTTTTGGCCACTGTGTGACACAGAGTGTTGGACTAGATGGGCCATTGGCCTGATCAAGCACTGGCTTCGTGTGACACAGAGTGTTGGACTAGATGGGCCATTGGCCTGATCCAGCACTGGCTTCTCTTATGTTCTTATAAATGGAATATACAGTCTGGGGCAAGTGATGTACTGTATTCTTGGTGCTTGGGGGGGTGGGGGGCAACAGTGGAAGGGCTGCTAGTGTCCTGGCCCCACTGCTGGACCTCCTGGTGGCCCCTGGTATTTTTGGCCACTGTGTGACACAGAGTCTTGGACTAGATGGGCCATTGGCCTGATCCAGCACTGGCTTCTCTTATGTTCTTATAAATGGAATATACTGTCTGGGGCAAGTGATGTACTGTATTCTTGGTGCTTGGGGGGGTGGGGGGCAACAGTGGAAGGGCTGCTAGTGTCCTGGCCCCACTGCTGGACCTCCTGGTGGCCCCTGGTATTTTTGGCCACTGTGTGACACAGAGTCTTGGACTAGATGGGCCATTGGCCTGATCCAACATTGGCTTCTCTTATGTTCTTATCTCATTGTTGGTAAACTCCAGGTGGAGCCAGGGGAAAGTAACTTTCCTCCCCACCATAGAGAACAATGGAGGGGACAGGGGCAACCTGAGGGCCCGTAGAATTGGACCCCCTGGTGCAGCCATGAAGGACCTCAGAAAGACACTTAAAAGTGTGATGATGTGTCCTTGGTGACCAAGATCAAGATAAATCATTATTCCCAATTACTCTGTATGGATGTGAAAGTTGGACAATGAAGAAAGCTGACAGGAACATAAGAGCCCTGCTGTATCAGACCAGTGGTCCATCCAGTCCAGCGTCTTGTCTCACACAGGGGCCAACCAGTTCCTCTGCAGGGCCAACAACAGGGCAGAGCGGCCGAGGCCTTCCCCTGATAAGAACATCAGAAGAGCCCTGCTGGGTCAGACCAGTGAGGGTCCATCCAGTCCAGTATCCTGTCTCACACAGTGGCCAACCAGTTCCTCTGGAGGGCCAACAACAGGGCAGAGCGGCCGAGGCCTTCCCCTGATAAGAACATCAGAAGAGCCCTGCTGGGTCAGACCAGTGAGGGTCCATCCAGTCCAGTATCCTGTCTCACACAGTGGCCAACCAGTTCCTCTGGAGGGCCAACAACAGGGCGTAGAGGCTGAGGCCTTCCCCTGATAAGAACCTCAGAAGAGCCCTGCTGGGTCAGACCAGTGAGGGTCCATCCAGTCCAGTATCCTGTCTCACACAGTGGCCAGCCAGTTCCTCTGGAAGGCCGGCAACAGTGCCTTCCGTCATCCTGGACGGCCCCCATACACCAATACCAATGGCTGCCTGGTTTTGTATTTGTGGAGAACTTTGTCCCCAGGGACCTTCCACTCTGCATTCAGGTCTGCCCTTTGTATACAGAGCCCAGAAACAAATTCATTGGAGAAATTTTAGAAGGCTTAGTCCCCCCCCCCCCGTGGTGGAAAAGCTATCCTTCTTTCCTCCTGAGGTGGATCTGTATGTGTCTTACAGAGTAGCACAGTTTGCCTTGGTGGCCTAGAAAATTCGGCCCGGAGTGGCACTTTGTGGTTGAGTCTCCTTCACCAGCACACAAAGAAGGCACTAATCTGTTGCGATGAACTCTTATGTGTTCTCAGGGGTCATTTCGTAGAAAAAGAGGTGCAGGAGCTCATTAGCATAACTCATTACCATGACTTATTTGCATATGCCACACCCCTTGACATTACCGGAAGTGTGTCAGAAGGCAACACCCACCGCTCAGGCAACACTGGACTGTTTTGGATGGCTAGCTATTGGGGGGGGGGGTTGCAGATCTGTCCTCGAAGAGGAGGGAGAGCTTGTCCCTGAATAAAACTTGGTCTTAAAGGTGCCACTGGACTGTTTTGGATTGCTAGCTATGGGGGGGGGGCATGGCATGCAGATCTATCCTCGCAGAGGAGGGAGAGCTTGTGCCTGAATAAAACTTGGTCTTAAAAGTGCCACTGGACTGTTTTGGACTGGGGGGGCGGGGGGAACTGCTTCATACCTGGCTGCTTCTTGCTCTGACTGAGGGCTGCTGGGAGTAGGGGGCAGGGCTTGTTGCATGTGCCCACCCCCTGGGCTCTTTACTGCCGGAGCTCCGCTCCTGTGCGCTCCTGGAGGAAATGACCCCACTGTGTTCTTAACGTTACAGCTTTGTCGTTTGTTGTTCTTGGCTCATGTTTTGCTAGTATATTTTATCTACGCAGTCATGATGATCTTTGGCCGCAAACAATAAACACTCTCGAACTCTGACTCCGTTAAGGAAACGACAAGGCCCTCAGTTTGCAAGACCTAAGCAAGGCTGTTGATCGCAGGAGGTTTTAGAGAACATTAATTCATAGGGTCACCATAAGTCACAAGTGACCTGATGGCACTTAACACACACACATCCCTAAACAGATTCAGGCGGGTAGCCCCATAGAACGGAGTTTGAGTCCAGTGGGGCACCTTTAAGCCCAACAAAGTTTAATTCTGGGCAGTGCTTTTTTGGTAGAAAAAGCCCAGCAGGAACTCATTAGCATAATAGGCCACACCCAACAGCAAAGACCTATTAGCATATTAGGCCACACCCCGCATGTCATCAGAAGTGTGGTCATCCAACCACACCCACCTTTTGCTTCTTATTCTGTTTACATTGTTGTCAAAACCCAGGGCTTTTTTGGTAGCAGGAACTTCTTTGCATGTTAGGCCACACACCCCTAATGTAGCCAATCCTAATGAGTGTCTGCTGTTAGGTGTGGCCTATTATGCTAATGAGTTCCTGCTGGGTGTGGCCAACTCAGGAGCCAGCCGGAACTCCGTTCCTGTGCGTTCCTGCCCCCAAATAGCCCTGATTCTGGGTATAAGCTTTTGTGCGCACGCACACTTCTTCAGATATCTGTTGCTTCAGACCAACACAGCTATCCATCAGAATCGAGGTATCTGAATCAATGCTCTCTCTAAGCTGTGGAGTCTTGTGAGGAAAAATTCTACTTTGTGAGCTCCTGGCATTAAAGTTGTGAGCAGGCGATTTGCCTGCTGCATAAATTAGTCTGCTCTGGAGCCCTCCTTCCTGAGCGGAGACAGAAATGTGTGAGCTGGAGGCTAAAAAACTGTGAGCTGGCTCACACTCACTCAGCTTAGAGGGAACCCTGAACAAGTGTGCATGCACACCCAATGCTCTCAACTTCTTGGTGTTTTCGTAATAAAACTGGCTTCAGAGATTCATGCATTTCTTTTACTTTGTTCTCACCATTCTATTTCTGATGGAAGTTCAACTTCCGCACTTTCACCAAGACCTATGTTGTTGTCGTCGTCAACAAACATAAGGCAATGATCCAAGACTGTTTAGGAACGTAGAACAGAGTTCAAGTCCAGAGCAATGTTTCCTCTAAGCTGTGGAGTCTTGTGAGCAAAAATCCTACTTTGTGAGCTACTGGCGCTAATCTTGTGAGCGAGCAATTTGGCTACTGCATACATTAGAGAAGGGAGCACTCACTGGAGAAGACCCTGATGCTGGGAAAGACTGAAGGTCAAAGAAGACGGGGACGGCAAAGGATGAGATGGTTAGACAGTGTCATCGATGCGACGAACATGAAATTGAGCAAACTTCAGAGGATGGCGGAAAACAGGAGGGCCTGGCGAGATCTTGTCCATGGGGTCGCGAAGAGTCGGACTCGACTGTGCGACTGAACTTCCATCAGAAATAGAATGGTGAAAACCAAGTAAAAGAAATGTATGAACCTCTGAAGCCAGTTTTATTACGAAAACACCAAGAAGTTGAGAGGGCAACTAGATGGTAGAACGGGGTGATTCTAAGAATTGGAAAAGATTTGTAGAAAGGTGCAAGAAATCGAGGGGTGAATAGTTAGTCAAATTTGGCCAGCTAGTTAAGTACGTATTTGACGTGTGCATGTTAAGTGCCGTCAAGAAGAGGAGGAGGAGGAGGAATTTGGACTCATACCCCACCCTCCCCTACCCGAAAGAGTCTCAGAGCAGCTTACAATCTGCTTCCCCTTCCCCTCTCCATTACAGATACCCTGTGAGGAGGGGGGGGGATGAGAGAGCTCTTTTGAGGACTCTCGTGAGAGAACAGCTCTGAAATAACTTGTGACTGACCCAAGGTCACACCAGCTGCTGCATATGGAGGTATGGGGAATCAAGCCCAGTTCTTCCAGATTAGAGTCCACACTCCTAACAACTACACCAAACTGGCTTCCAGTTTATGGTGACCCCATGAATATTTGCTAGTTGAAATCTTATACTGTCATTCAAAAATTAAAAATAAATGGAACGCTTTTTCACGGCATTTATGGAGATCTGGGAGTCCTGAGGCCAGTTCCCAGATGCAAGAATTCTTACTTAGACCAGATGGTTGTCTTCATTTTCACATCAAGGGAGGTGGTAGTTCTGCTCTATTCTCATTTCCAGATCAAGGGAGGTGGTAGAGTAAAGGTAAAGGTTCCCTTGCTCGAAAGCCAGTCGAGTCCGACTCTAGGGTTGCGGTGCTCATCTCCGCTTCAAAGCCGAAGAGCCATCACTGTCCGAAGACGTTTCTGTGGTCATGTGGCCGGCATGACTAAACACCAAGGCGCACGGAATGCTGTTACCTTCCCACCGAAGTGGTACCTATTTATCTACTTGCAATTTCTTGCTTTCGAACTGCTAGGTTGGCAGGAGCTGGAACTAGAGATGGGAACTCACTCCATCATGCGGCAACCTGGGTCTTGAACTGCTGAACTACTGACCTTCCACAGCCTGCAGTTCAGCGTCTTAACCACTTGAGCCACTGCATCAAGATCACGGGAGGTGGTACTTCTGCTCTATTCTGCTATGGTCAGACCCCACCTGGAGTCCTGTGTCCAGTTTTGGACACCACATTTTAGGAAGGAATTTGACAAGCTCGAGCGTGTCCAGAAGAGGGCAACCGGGATGGTGAGAGGGTTGGAATCCAAGTCTTATGAGGAAAGGCTGAAAGAGTTGGGTCTGTTTAGCCTGGGAAAGAGAAGGCTTAGAGGGGACATGATTGCAGTCTTCAAGTATCTGAAGGGCTGTCATGTAGGAGATGGAACGGATGTATTCTCTCTTGCTTTGGATTGCAAGACTAGATCTAATGGGTGGGAATTACAAGGGAGTCGTTACCGGCTGAATATCAGGAGAGACTTCCTAACTGTGAGAGTGGTTGAGTAGTGGAACAGTCTGCCTCGGGAGGTGGCGGATGCTCCTTCGCTGGACGTTTTCAAGCGGAGGCTGGACAACCGTCTTTCGGGTATGTTGTAGGTATGTAGGGCTATCTTTTGGCTATGCTCCTGCAGAGTGCAGGGGGTTGGACTAGATGCCCTGCCCTCCACTACCCGAAGGCGTCTCAGAGCGGCTTACAATCTCCTTTCCCTTCCCCCTCCCCACCACAGAAACCCTGGGAGGTCGGTGAGGCAGAGAGAGCTCTCTCAAGAACTGCTCCTTAGAGAGCAGCTCTGAAAGTACTTGTGCCTGACCCAAGGCTACACCAGCAGCTGCATGTGGAGGAGTGGGGAATCAAACCTGGTTCTCCTGGACCAAACCCCACCTGGTCCATGCTCTTAACCACTACACCAAACTGGCTCTCAGTGGGTAGTGGGTAAGAGTGTCGAATTAGTATCTGGGAGACCGGAAACTGAAACTCCCAGATTAGAGTCTGCGTTCCTAACCACTACACCAAACTGGTAAAGGCAAGAGACGGGCCTATAAGACGGAGCTCTTCCGCCAGGCTTTTGAGTAGGAGCCACTGCCACCACTATTCCATCACCGTTATCTTCCACCACTGCACCTTTACCACCACTTTTATGGGTATCATTGGGTGCGAGACGTTCCTGGATGAAGATGGGATGACAGCGCTGTTGGGATGTATGTTGTTGGTCTGGTATAAACAATGCCAAAACCCCATCTTGCCATTAACGAACAATATGACCTTTAAAGCGCCGACATTTTAGTGTATGCTATTGTATTATACTGTTTTATTCTGTTTTTGGAGCTGTGGTGGCTTAAGTGGTTAAGACGCTGAACTGCAGGCTGTGGAAGGTCAGTAGTTCAGCAGTTCGAGACCCGAGTGTGCCGCATGACGGAGTGAGCTCCCATCTCTAGTTCCACCTCCTGCCAACCTAGCCGTTCGAAAGCAAGAAATTGCAAGTAGATAAATAGGTACCACTTCGGTGGGAAGGGAGCGGCGTTCCATGCACCTCGGTGTCTAGTCACGCCGGCCACATGACCACGGAGACGTCTTTGGACAGCGCTGGCTCTTCGGCTTGGAAACGGAGATGAGCACCGCAACCCTAGAGTCGGACTCGACTGGCTTTCAAGCAAGGGAACCTTTTTATTGTATGATACTGTTTTATTCTGTTTTTATTGTTTTAACTCTGCCTGTCCTGCCCCCTTGTTAGCCGCCTTTGGGGAGGGCGGGACAGAAATCCAAAAATAAATTAAAAAAATAAAGAGATGTTTCAGAGGTGGTCTGCCATTGCCTGCCTCTGCGTTGCAGTCCTGGACTTCCTTGGTGGCCTCCCGTCCAAATGCTACCTGCAGCCGACCCTGCTTGGCTTCTGAGATCTGGCGAGATCAGGCCAGCAAACCCTCAAACGCCACGCAACACATGTTAAACTAATCGTGGGGTTAACACCATGGGCGGATTGAAACCTCGCCCCATGCTATCTTCGAGTAGGAGCCGCTGCCACCATTATTCCACCAACGCTTTCTCCATCACCACACCCTTACCACCGCTGGTGCAGGTACCATCGGGGGTGCGAGACGTCCCTGGCGGATGATAGGGCTGCGGGGACATATATCTGGTCGTTGGATTGATATACGGCTGCAGAACACCATCTTGGTTTATGAATTGGAGCGAGTAGTGGAGCCCCGATATTTTATTGATTGTATTACGTTGTATCTTGTATTGTATTTTTATGCTGTTTTTATTGTTTTATTAGGCATTTATGCCCATTTATGCCCTTGTTAGCCGCCCTGAGCCTTCGGGGACGGCGGGATACAAATCTAAAGAATAAATAAGAATAAATAAATGCATAATGTCCGGTTGGGGCGATTTGTCTTGGCAGTGGAAGGTTCGCAGGATCCCCGGAGTATGTTTTTCTACAACACAAGCAGGAGCCTGGAAAAAGGGGTGTGCGTCACGGCATACGCGAGATTCCCAGGACGACAGAAGGGAAAGGGGTAATGTCTCCCCCAGTGCAATGGTTGATGTGAATTGGGGTCTCCCCGCCCTGCCACAGGCACCGGACTACCCGTGTTGTGGACCTCCCCAGCCACAAAAGCACACTGCCTCTGAATACAGACATCGATGCCCTGATCCACTAGGTGTCTAATGTAAAAGGTAAAAAGGATTCCTTTAAGCAGTGGAAAGCTAGTCACAGTGAGGCTGATAAAACGGAACACAGGCTATGGCAAATAAAATGCAAGTCTGAGGTCAGGCAGGCAAAAAGGGAATATGAGGAGCATATAGCAAAAAACGTAAAAACCAACAATAAAACTTTCTTCAAATACATTAGAAACAGGAAACCAGCCAGGGAGGCAGTGGGGCCCTTGGATGACCAAGGGGTAAAAGGAGTACTGAAGGATGATAGGGAAATGGCTGAGAAGCTAAATGTATTTTTTGCCTCTGTCTTCACTGTGGAAGATGAGAAGTGCTTGCCCACTCCAGAACCACTGATTTCAGGAGGGGTGTTGAAAGACCTGAGTCAGATTGAGGTGACGAGAGAGGAGGTCCTAAAACTGATAGACAACTTAAAAACTGATAAATCACCAGGCCCAGATGGCATACATCCGAGAGTTCTGAAAGAACTCAAATGTGAACTTGTAGATCTCCTGACAAAGATATGTAATCTTTCCTTAAAATCTGCCTCCATTCCTGAGGATTGGAAGGTAGCTAATGTCACTCCCATCTTTAAAAAGGGTTCCAGAGGAGATCCGGGAAATTACAGGCCAGTCAGTCTGACGTCGATACCGGGTAAATTGGTGGAAACCATTATTAAGGAAAGAATTAGTAGGCACATAGATGAACAAAACCTATTGAGGCAGACTCAGCACGGTTTCTGTAAGGGAAGATCTTGTCTCACTAACCTGTTAGTGTTCTTTGAGGGGGTGAACAAACATGTGGACAAGGGGGATCCAATAGATATTATTTACCTTGACTTCCAGAAAGCTTTTGATAAAGTTCCTCATCAAAGGCTCCTAAGTAAGCTCAAAAATCATGGGATAGAAGGACAAGTCCTTTTATGGATCAAAAACTGGCTAGTTCATAGAAAACAGAGAGTGAGTGTAGGTGGGCAATTTTCTCAGTGGAGGGTGGTAAGCAGTGGGGTACCGCAGGGATCAGTACTTGGTCCACTGCTTTTTAACTTGTTCATTAATGATTTGGAGATGGGAGTAAGCAGTGAAGTGGCTAAATTTGCGGATGATACAAAGTTGTTCAGGGTGGTGAAAACCAGTGAGGATTGTGAGGCACTCCAAGGGGATCTGTCAAGGATGGGCGAGTGGGCGTCAACATGGCAAATGGGGTTCAATGTGGCCAAGTGCAAGGTGATGCACATTGGAGCCAAAAATCCTAAATATAAATACACATTGATGGGGTCTGAACTGGCAGAGACTGAGCAAGAGAGAGATCTTGGAGTTGTAGTGGATAACTCACTGAAAATGTCGAGACAGTGTGTGACTGCAATAAAGAAGGCCAATGCTATGCTGGGGATTATTAGGAAGGGTATTGAAAACAGATCAGCCAATATAATAATGCCCCTATATAAATCAATGGTGAGACCTCATTTGGAATACTGTGTGCAGTTCTGGGCACCACACCTTAAAAAGGATATTATAGCTTTGGAAAAAGTGCAGAAAAGGGCAACTCGAATGATAAAAGGGTTGGAACACTTTCCCTATGAGGAAAGGTTAAAGCGCTTAGGGCTCTTTAGCTTGGAGAAAAGACGACTGAGGGGTGACATGATCGAGGTTTATAAGATTATGCATGGGAAAGAGCAGGTAAAGAAAGAGGTACTTTTCTCCCTTTCTCACAATACAAGAACTCGTGGGCACTCCATGAAACTGCAGAGCGGTCGGGTTAGAACGGATAAAAGGAAGTACTTCTTCACCCAAAGAGTGATTAACACATGGAATTCACTGCCACAGGAAGTGGTGGGTGCTACAAGCATGGACGGCTTCAAAAGGGAATTAGATAAGCATATGGAGCAGAGGTCCATCAGTGGCTATTAGCCACAAGGTATAGCTAGGGGCTCTGGGGCAAGTGATGCTCTGTCTTCTTGGTGCTTGGGGGGGGGGTCAACAGTGAGAGGGCTTCTAGTGTCCTGGCCCCACTGGTGGACCTCCTGAGGGCACCTGGTATTTATGGCCCCTGTGTGACACAGAGTGTTGGACTGGATGGGCCATTGGCCTGATCCAACATTGGCGTCTCTTATGTTCTTATGTAGAGCCAGCGTGGCGTAGAAGAAGAAGAGAAGAGATTGGATTTATACCGTGTTCTTCACTCGGAGTCTCAGAGTGGCTTACAATCCCCTTCCCCTCCCCATAACAGACAGACACCCTGTGAGGTCAGTGGGGCTCTTTCGAGGACGGCTCCTGAGAGAACTTGTGACTGACCCAAGGTCACACCAGCAGCTGCGTGTGGAGGAGTGGGCAATCGAACCCGGTTCTCCCAGATTAGAGTCCACGCACTTGACCACTACACCAAAGTGGCTCTCAGTGGGTAGTGGGTAAGAGTGTCAGATTAGTATCTGGGAGACCTGGCTTTGAATCCCCGCCCGTGCCACGGGAACTTGCTGGGTTACCTTCGACCACTCACCCTCTCTCAGTCTAACCTACCTCGCCCGGAGAATGTGAGGTGAGTCGCTTTGGGTCCCTATTAAGGAGAAAAGTGGGTTACATATGAAATAATTGAATTATAATGAAAAATCAAATGATCCCCTCTGAAAGACATCTTGAGACGTGTATACACGCCGCACAATGAGACAATGGGATTTTAGGGTGATACATTGGACTGCCACACTTCAGATGGGGGCGTCCCCTGATTCATGTCCCTCATGTAAAATAAATTCCTCACAAAAAGTACAAAAGGCTCCTCAGGGAAAGTGTAGACGTGTCGAAACCAACTGTGCTCACCAGCTGTGGCAAGAAGGGTGTATTTTTGGATCTCCCAGGGAACGTCGCCAAGTGCTGAAGGTGCTTCGGTCATGTCACATGTTATGCAACAGGAATTTCTCATCCAGAGATGCTGCTTTCTTCTCAGAGACGGCGATTCTAGGAACTGAAAATGAAGACGGCTGTCTTTCTGTGAAACTGAAACCCGTTGCTGGTGCAGAAAACCGGACATTTCTCAAGGGAAAGTAGCTTACAGGCACCATGCGAGAAAGAGTGGGGGGGGGGGGGGGAAGAGGGCGGGCAGGCCGCAGTGTACATCTGGGCGAAACATCATTCAGAAATCAGGAACAGATATTATTTGTTGTGCTTAGAATGACAGACAGAGGAGGAGGAGAGATTGGATTTGTACCCCGGCCTTCACTAACCAAAGGAGTCTCAGAGTGGCTTACAATCTCCTTTCCCCTCCCCTCCCCACTACAAACACCCTGTGAGGTAGGCGAGGCTGAGAGAGCTCTGAGAGAAACTGCCCTCGAGAGAACAGCTCTGAAAGAACTTGTGACTGACCCAAGGTCACACCAGCAGCTGCATGTGGAGGAGTGGGGAGAAGCAAGCAGCTGCTAGACCCAGTTCCTATGAAAGATGCTAGAACAGATGTCCCCAACAAGGTGCCCACGGGCCCGCCGACACCTTTCCCGGTGCCCGCCATGTGTTTTTAGAAAGTGGGTGGGACTTGTGCCCAACACAGCTTCTAATTGGCCATTGGAGGTTTGATTGGCTGTACAGATGATTTTTTTAAAATGTTGCCTCGGTGGCAGCTGCCACCCCAGCACAAGGATCTTCATTGGGTGACTGAAGGCAAGCCACAACAGCCATTTTGTGGCAGGCTCCACCTCCTGCGGCAGCCATTTTGTGTCAGAATTCCAAAGGTAGACTCAGAAAAGTCGGGAACACCTGCGCTAGACATTTACACAGGTGGGGGGGGTCAGGTGGCAGACTTTTGACGCGGTAGAATGGATTGCGCCCCTGTGGAGCGCAGGCGGCGGATTCCAATCTTGCGGGGTCATTTGCGTAAAAAGTTCTGTGCAGCTAGAAAGCTTGTACAGCAGGGAGAAAGCCGACTCTTTGCTCGATGGGCTGACTTTCGATTTGAGAGCCAGTATGGTGCAGTCGTTAGGACTAGAGTCTGGGACACCCAGGTACGAATCCCCGCTTGTGCCATGGAAGCTCGCTGGGTGACCTTGGGCCAGTCGCCCTCTCTCAGCCTGACCTCCCTCGCAGGGTTGTTGTGAGGATGAAACGGAGGAGCGGAGAATGATGTAAGCTGCTTTGGGTCCCCATTGGGGCCAAAGGCGGCTTATAAATGTCTATTGGTTTTATATGTTTTAAATTTTATTGTATTTATTGAAATGTTGTGACCCAGCCTGAGCCGATTTACGAGATGGGCGGGATACCAATGCGAAAGCAAGTAAATAAATAAATATAAATGAGTTAAATGAATGCCATTTACAGCTATATTGGATCCCAGTAGGATTTTAGAGACCAACAAGATTTTGGAGGTATAAGCTTTGTAAGTGCCCCCTGGATTCGAATCTCGATCTTCTACTGCAGGACCAATATAGCTACCTTCCCGAAACTGGGGTTTGTTTGTTTTTTGAGTGATTGAGCAATCTATACGCAACAGGGGCCTCCCTGCTGCTTCCAACACAGGTCTCCTCTTTTCCTTTTTATCCTCAGAACAACAGCCCTACAAGGTAGGTTGTTAGGGGGAGAGTGATGGACTGGTCGAAAGTCTTTCACATCACCTCCAAAACCTGGTCATTTCAGTTGGAGATGTCAGTGATTGAACCAGCAGCTGCATGTGGAGGAGTGGGGAATCAAACCCGGTTCTCCCAGATTAGAGTCCGCCGCATTAACCACGACGCCAAACAAGAGAAGAAGAGAAGAAGAAATTGGATTTCTACCCTGCCCTTCACTACCCAAGGGACTCTCAGAGCGGCTTACAAACTCCCTTCCCTTCCCCTCCTCACAACAGACACCCTGTGAGGTAGGTGGGGCTGAGAGAGCTCTGACAGAAACTGCTCTTTTTCGACAACACCTCTGATGGCTTGCCCAAGGTCATCCAGCAGGTGCAAGTGGAGGAGTGTGGAATCAGATCCGGTTCTCCCAGATTAGAGTCCGCACATTTAACCACTATTACCAAAATCACTACTGTCTAATCTGATTGGCAGTGGCTCTCCAGGGTCTCAGGCAGAGGTCTTTCCCATCACCTGCTGCCTGCTCCTTTTAACTGGAGATGCCGGGGACTGAACCTGGGACCTTCTGCCTGCCAAGCAGAGGCTCTGCCACTGAGCCACGGCCCCTCTTTACAGCTCTCCAGGGTCTCAGGCAGAGGTCTTTCCCATCACCTGCTGCCTGCTCCTTTTAACTGGAGATGCCGGGGACTGAACCTGGGACCTTCTGCCTGCCAAGCAGATGCTCTGCCCCTGAGCCACAAGCCCTCCCCAAGAGCTGAACACACATGAACACATGAAGCTGCCTTTTACTGCATTGGACTGCCATCAGTCCGTCGAGGTCAGTATGGTCTACTTGGACTGACAGCAGCTTTCTAGGGTATCAGGTAGAGATCTTTCATAGCACCAACTGCCTGGTCCCGTTAACTGGAGATGCCGAAGATTGAAGCAGAGGCTCTTCCACTGAGCCATAGCCACTCTCCCTATCATGAATGCAAAAATGAATGTCATAAGAACATAAGAGACGCCACTGTTGGATCAGGCCAAAGGCCCATCCAGTCCAACACTCCGTGTCACACAGTGGCCAGAAATACCACGTGCCATCAGGTGTCATAAGCACAAGAGTGTTTTTCTCACCACACACACAGACTGGAGGATCCGTACACACAGTGGTGTCTTGACACATGCACCTGAGAATCACTCTGAGTTCAGGCAAGCCCTGTTGCTTCCCTAAGAAGAATGAGATTCCATTTCAGGCTCTGCCTTGGCTATTGAGCCCTACTTGTTCCCACCTTGGTCCCTCAAGGTCAGTATTGTCTACTCAGACTGGCAGCTGCTCTGCAGGGTCTCAGGCGGAGGTCTTTCTCATCACCTCCTGCCAAATCTTTTAACTGGCGATACCGAGGATTGAACCTGGGGCCTTCTGCATACCAAGGAGATGCTCTTCCACTGAGCCACAGCCCCTGTCTCGAAAGATGACCGACCAGAGTAGATAAATGTCAAATTAACAATGCTTCATGCTGTCTCCTTATATAGAACTAATGCTCTGTCTATTTTGTTGTGGTTTGGTTTGGTTTGGTCTGTTGAAAAAAACTGGTAATAAAAAACAAATATTTTTTTAAAAATTAAGAACGCTCTTTCCCATTTTTTGTTTACTCTGAAGAGGGAAGCTGATACTTCATGTAGGTGGAGCGTGGAGATGTCCCAACATTGCGGCTGATCTCCAAATGATGTGACTCAGTTCCTCTGGGGAAAACGGCTACTTTTGGAGGGTGGACTCTACGGCATTACACCCCACTGTGGCTCTTCCACTGAGCCACAGCCCCTGTCTTGAAAGATGACCGACCAGAGTAGATAAATGTCAAATTAACAATGCTTCATGCTGTCTCCTTATATGGAACTAATGCTCTGTCTATTTTGTTGTGGTTTGGTTTGGTCTGTTGAAAAAAACTGGTAATAAAAAACAAATATTTAAAAAAAAATTAAGAACGCTCTTTCCCATTTTTTGTTTACTCTGAAGAGGGAAGCTGATACTTCATGAAGGTGGAGCGTGGAGATGTCCCAACATTGCGGCTGATCTCCAAATGATGTGACTCAGTTCCTCTGGGGAAAACGGCTACTTTTGGAGGGTGGACTCTACGGCATTACACCCCACTGTGGTCACTCCCACCCCCCGCCCTCCGTAGGTTTGTGTGTGTGTTATGTGCCGTCAAGTTGCTTCCAACTTATGGCGACCCTCTGAATCGACGTCCTCCAAAACATCCTCTCATTAACAGTCTAGCTCAGGTCTTGCAAACTGAGGGTTGTGCCTTCCTGGATGGCATCCATCCATCTCACTGAGATCCATCAGTGGGGCAAGGGATGCTCTGTATTCTTGGTGCTTGTGTGTGGGGGTAGTAGTTGGAGGGCTTCTAGTGTCCTGGCCCCACTGCTGGAGCTCCTGGTGGCACCTGGTATTTTTGGCCACTGTGTGACACAGAGTGTTGGACTGGATGGGCCATTGGCCTGATCCAACATTGGCTTCTCTTATCTTCTTATGTCTGGGGCAGGTGATGCTCTGTGTTCTTGGTGCTCGGGGGGGGGCAACAGTGGGAGGGCTTCTAGTGTCCTGGACCCACTGCTGGACCTCCTGATGGCACCTGGTATTTTTGGCCACTGTGTGACACAGAGTGTTGGACTAAATGGGCCACTAGCCTGATCCAACATTGGCTTCTCTTATCTTCTTATGTCTGGGGCAAGTGATGCTCTGTATTCTTGGTGCTCATGGGGGTGGGCAAGAGTGGGAGGGCTTCTAGTGTCCTTGCCCGACTGCTGGACCTCCTGAGGGCACCTGGTATTTCTGGCCACTGTGTGATACAGAGTGTTGGACTGGATGGGCCATTGGCCTGATCCAACATTGGCTTCTCTTATCTTCTTATTGTTCTTATGTTCCTCTTTTCCGGCTGCATTCCAATCTCCAGGAATCCCCCAGTACAGAACGTGCATCCCTCGGTGCCTGCCAGGGTTCTCTCTTCCATTGTTCACCGGGTGCAATGAAAACGATTCCTGTTCCAGATGTGGAACCCCACAGCCCTGCCCTCAACGGTCGTAACTGCCACTGCCCGCGTTGACTCAGAATCCAAACCAGGCCGAGTCGAGGAGCGGCCCGTCCCGTCAGTTGCCTGCCAATGAAGCCGCCGTCTCTCCGGGTGCTCTGATGCGACTTGACATGGACGTCCCTTGACGTTGAGAATGCCGGCGGGGAAACATGGGGTTGCCTTTCCTCCCGTTTGCTGAATTCTGGACACGCTGATGCCCGCCTCGCTGTTGGGGAGGCTCTCTCGTTGTCGTGGACACCGGTAACCTCGCGCTCCGGTGTGACTTTTGATTTCATCATTAGGGCGGTGGGCGCCATGGTGGAGACCAAGAAGCCCTGGGAGGAAAGGCTGAGGGACTGGGGAACGTTCTGTCCGGAGAAGAGGAGGCCGTGGGGGGACAGGATGGCTCTCTTGAAGGATTTGAAGGGCTGTCCCTTAGAGGAGGGCAGGGAGCTGTTTCTGTTCGCAAGGGGTTTAAATGAAGGGCGGGAAGGCACCGGCTGGATATTAGGGGAAACCTTTTGACAGTCAGAGGCCCCGGTCACACGGCAAAGTTGCCGCGGGAGAGGCACGGATGGTGGGCGGGTTATCCGGGCGCGATCACACCCCAACATCTGGGAAGTGGAGTGCACTCCTGGCTTACCGCCGACAATGCACCTTAAAAAACTAGTACCTCAAAGGTACTAGTAAATGTTTGCCACGGGCTGCCTCCAGACACCTGTGGTGTGATCGCGCTGGCGCGCGGCATTCCCCTCCGGTCCCTCGTTTACCTGCTGGCGCCGAGAAAAGGACCCGTGGTGTGTCGCCGGCGCGTCTGATCGCGTAATCGCGAATCAAACTGCGCCGGGGCAATTAGCCACGCCTCCCCCCCCGTGATATCCGGCCTGTGTGACAGGGGCCAGAGTTGTGCAACGGTGGAATCGGCTGCCTCAGGAGGTGGTGAGCTCCCCCTCCCGGGCAGTCTTGAAGCAGCGGCCGGACAAACCTTTGTGTTGTACGGACAGCTTACGAAACATTTTGTACTCTGCCACTGACTAACTGGTTTAACTTAGTAGGTGCACTTAACACTTCCATGGTGCATATGTTAAGTGCCATTGATGATTCTATTCACAGGAACTGAAATCAATCGTGGACATCTATTCAGATATTCACTTTGGTTCATTGCTGAAATGCATGCTGGGGGGGGGGGACTAAAAGCCGACAGGCAGTTATACTGCCTGTGGCCTTGCTTGTTCTGGCCAGTTATAACTGCGCATATTCCTGACGTCATTTGGCCTACGTTAGAGGAAGAACACACCCCACTGTGTATCCGTATCTGCTGCATTAGATGGGTTTAGAATTTCATCGCCTGGGAAGAAGAAGGACCGTTGTTTAAATGAAGGAGGTACATTTTCGCTTGAGAAAATCCAGCCCACAGGTCTAGGCCCAATCAGAACATTGTGGGTGCGTTCAGACGGGGGCGTTACAACGGAATAGGTGCCGGTTACAACCGGTGTACTTACCGGCGTTCAGACGGCGAACATCTGCCTCCCGTCCCTAACCGTTGTAAAGCCCTTTAAACCGTTGCACTCTGCCACTAGGTCCCCAAGTGGTGGTATCCTGAGTACAACGGTTGCTATCGATTTACCCCCCCCCCGTCTGATCGCTCTCCACTGGTGTCTAGCCACTTCCGT
>NW_015172137.1:43721-52005 GCF_001447785.1 Gekko japonicus | reverse complement strand
TCCCTGATGGATTAAAGTACCCTGGTCCTGCTCCTACATTTAAGAACATAAGAACATAAGAGACGCCAATGTTGGATCAGGCCAAAGGCCCATCCAGTCCAACACTCTGTGTCACACAGTGGCCAGAAATACCAGTGCCATCAGGAGGTCCAGCAGTGGGGCCAGGACATTAGAAGCCCTCCCACTGTTGACCCCCCCCCCAAGCACCAAGAAGACAGAGCATCACTTGCCCCAGAGCCCCTAGCTATACCTTGTGGCTAATAGCCACTGATGGACCTCTGCTCCATATGCTTATCTAATTCCCTTTTGAAGCCGTCCATGCTTGTAGCACCCACCACTTCCTGTGGCAGTGAATTCCATGTGTTAATCACTCTTTGGGTGAAGAAGTACTTCCTTTTATCCGTTCTAACCCGACCGCTCTGCAGTTTCATGGAGTGCCCACGAGTTCTTGTATTGTGAGAAAGGGAGAAAAGTACCTCTTTCTTTACCTGCTCTTTCCCATGCATAATCTTATAAACCTCGATCATGTCACCCCTCAGTCGTCTTTTCTCCAAGCTAAAGAGCCCTAAGCGCTTTAACCTTTCCTCATAGGGAAAGTGTTCCAACCCTTTTATCATTCGAGTTGCCCTTTTCTGCACTTTTTCCAAAGCTATAATATCCTTTTTAAGGTGTGGTGCCCAGAACTGCACACAGTATTCCAAATGAGGTCTCACCATTGATTTATATAGGGGCATTATTATATTGGCTGATCTGTTTTCAATACCCTTCCTAATAATCCCCAGCATAGCATTGGCCTTCTTTATTGCAGTCACACACTGTCTCGACATTTTCAGTGAGTTATCCACTACAACTCCAAGATCTCTCTCTTGCTCAGTCTCTGCCAGTTCAGACCCCATCAATGTGTATTTATATTTAGGATTTTTGGCTCCAATGTGCATCACCTTGCACTTGGCCACATTGAACCCCATTTGCCATGTTGACGCCCACTCGCCCATCCTTGACAGATCCCCTTGGAGTGCCTCACAATCCTCACTGGTTTTCACCACCCTGAACAACTTTGTATCATCCGCAAATTTAGCCACTTCACTGCTTACTCCCATCTCCAAATCATTAATGAACAAGTTAAAAAGCAGTGGACCAAGTACTGATCCCTGCGGTACCCCACTGCTTACCACCCTCCACTGAGAAAATTGCCCACCTACACTCACTCTCTGTTTTCTATGAACTAGCCAGTTTTTGATCCATAAAAGGACTTGTCCTTCTATCCCATGATTTTTGAGCTTACTTAGGAGCCTTTGATGAGGAACTTTATCAAAAGCTTTCTGGAAGTCAAGGTAAATAATATCTATTGGATCCCCCTTGTCCACATGTTTGTTCACCCCCTCAAAGAACACTAACAGGTTAGTGAGACAAGATCTTCCCTTACAGAAACCGTGCTGAGTCTGCCTCAATAGGTTTTGTTCATCTATGTGCCTACTAATTCTTTCCTTAATAATGGTTTCCACCAATTTACCCGGTATCGACGTCAGACTGACTGGCCTGTAATTTCCCGGATCTCCTCTGGAACCCTTTTTAAAGATGGGAGTGACATTAGCTACCTTCCAATCCTCAGGAATGGAGGCAGATTTTAAGGAAAGATTACATATCTTTGTCAGGAGATCTACAAGTTCACATTTGAGTTCTTTCAGAACTCTCGGATGTATGCCATCTGGGCCTGGTGATTTTTCAGTTTTTAAGTTGTCTATCAGTTTTAGGACCTCCTCTCTCGTCACCTCAATCTGACTCAGGTCTTCCAACACCCCTCCTGAAATCAGTGGTTCTGGAGTGGGCAAGCACTTCTCATCTTCCACAGTGAAGACGGAGGCAAAAAATGCATTTAGCTTCTCAGCCATTTCCCTATCATCCTTCAATACTCCTTTTACCCCTTGGTCGTCCAAGGGCCCCACTGCCTCCCTGGCTGGTTTCCTGTTTCTAATGTATTTGAAGAAAGTTTTATTGTTGGTTTTTACGTTTTTTGCTATATGCTCCTCATATTCCCTTTTTGCCTGCCTGACCTCAGACTTGCATTTTATTTGCCATAGCCTGTGTTCCGTTTTATTAGCCTCACTGTGACTAGCTTTCCACTGCTTAAAGGAATTCTTTTTACTTTTTACAGCCTCCATTACTCTGTTTGTTAACCATGCAGGCTTTTTCCTATACCTGTTTGTGCCTTTCCTAACCTGCGGAATATATATTTTTGAGCTTCTAGGATCGTAGTTTTAAATAGATCCCAAGCTTCCCCAATTGTTTTGACCCTTTCTACTTTTCCTTTCAGTTTCCTCCCCACTGTGTGATTCTATGATTCTGTGTGCAGATATGTTGCTGGAGGTCTATGACTAATTCATGCTTGATCGGGAAACGGGCAGGTCCTTCAGTCTGGGGGCTCCCTCTGGGTCTTTGCCCACTTTTGAAGCTCCAGTCTAGGGATACCAACTGCGGGTTGGAGAAATTCCTGGCAATTTTGGGGCGGAGCTTGTGCAGGGTGGTACTTGGTCAGGGGTGGGGCCTCCAGCAGGGTAGAATGTTGTAGAATGTCACTCTCCAAAGTAGCCATTTTTTCTCTCCAGGCAGGGCCGGCTCACCCACTAGGCGAACTAGGCATTCGCCTAGAGTGCTGGGCTCTGGATGGGGCGCCGAGCTGTGCCTCCCCCCCCGCCAAAAGCCCGCAAGTAGCTCTCCAAGTGTCAGCACTTCACTAATTGGGGAGAAGCAGCCGGTAAGCATCCCCCGCCTGGAGACAGGATCCCCCCCACCTCCCTCCCAAACTGCCTTCGGAAGCGAAGCACGAGAGAAATCTCTTCCATTTTAGAGGGCGCTGCAGGAACATGTGGGGTGTGCTCGCTGGGTCTGACAGCTGCGGAGGGGGAGGAGGTGGTGGCGGCAGTATCAAAAGGGTGGCTGGCTCCAGAGGTCTCCAGGCCCCACCGGGAGGTTGGCATCTGCGCCACAAGGCAGCCTCGCCTAGGGCGCAGAAACACCTCGAGTTGGCCCTGTCTCCAGGGGAGCTGTTCGCTGTCGTCTGGAGATCGGTTCTAATTCTGGGAGATCTCTCCAGGGCCCAGCTGGAGGTTGGCAACCCTAAGCACCACTTGCTTTTGAAACAGAGTTGCCAACCTCCAGGCGGGGCCTGGAGACCTACCAGAATTACAACCGATCTCCAGACTACCAAGACCAGTTCTCCTGGAGAAGATGGCTGCTTTGGAGGGTGGATTCTGTGGCACTGTATCCCATTGAAGTCCCTCCCGCCTGCAAGCCCCGCCCACCTCAGGCTCCCCCCCCCAAATCTCTAGGTTTTTCCCAACCTGCAGCTGGAACCCTATGAAAACGATGGACACAGGAAGATTCAGCATCAACAGTGACTGGAGACCCAGGTGTGGGCTCTCTCGCCCACTCCAATGCTCTGAATGGGTCTTAGCCCTTGATTAGTTTCTTTTAGAAAGTGGGTGGGGCTTTTGACCTGCAAGACTTCTGATTCCCCATTGGAGATTTCATTAAGAACATAAGAGAAGCCAATGTTGAATCAGGCCAGTGGCCCATCCAGTCCAAAACTCTGTGTCACACAGTGGCTAGAAATACCAGGGGCCATCAGGAGGTCCAGCAGTGGGGCCAGGACACTGGAAGCCCTCCCACTGTTGCCCCCCCAAGCACCAAGAATACAGTGCATCACTTGCCCCAGACAGTGTATTCCATCTATAAGAACATAAGAGAAGCCAATGTTGGATCAGGCCAATGGCCCATCCAGTCCAACACTCTGTGTCACACAGTGGCCAGAAATACCAGGTGCCATCAGGAGGTCCAGCAGTGGGGCCACGACATTAGATGTCCTCCCACTGTTGACCCCCCCCCCAAGCACCAAGAAGACAGAGCATCACTTGCCCCAGAGTCCCTAATAGCCACTGATGGACTTCTGCTCCATATCCTTATCTAATTCCCTCTTGAAGCCGTCCATGCTTGTAGCTGCCACCACCTCCTGTGGCAGTGAAGTCCATGTGTTCATCACTCTTTGGGTGAAGAAGGACTTCCTTTTATCCATTCTAACCCGACTGCTCAGCAATTTCATGGAGTGCCCACGAGTTCTTGTCTTGTGAGAAAGGGAGAAAAGGACTTCTTTCTCAACCTGCTCTATCCCACGCATAACCTTGTAAACCTCAATCATGTCATCGTGTGTGCAATTGTTTTTTAAAAAATGTTGCTTTGGCAGCAGTAGCCACCACTGCAGAAGGATGTTCACTCTGTGGCTGAAGGTAGTCATTTTGTGGCTGGCTCTGCCTCCATCGGCAGCCATTTTTTGGCAGCCATCTTACGGCTCCATCTACCGTGCTGTGTCAGAGTTCTAACGGTACCCACAGGCTCAATAAGGTCGAGGACCCCTGATGTAGACTTATTGTGTGTTAGGGTTGCCAGCCCCCAGGTCCCAGTAGGGGTTCCCCCGCTTTTGAGGGCTTTGAGGGAACCCCCCCCCCCCCAAATAGGGATGTTGCTGCACAATGTCCCCATGTGTTGATGTCACTTCTGGGTGATGTCATCGAGCTAGAGACGTGGTGTGGTGATGCTCTGGTTTTGGGGCAAACTCTATGGTTTCGGGGCAAAGTCTACAGTTTTGGGGCAAACTCTATTTATATATTTTTATCTACCATCTACTCTATTTATATATTTTTATCTACCATTTTTTGTACAACTCTTGCTGGACCGTAGTAATAAAACCTTGCCCATAGAGTTTTGCCCCAAAACCAGAGTGTGCAGTATAACCGATGTAATGATGTCACTTCTGGAAATGCCCCCAAATCCCCCGCCGCAACATCGAGGGGACCTGGTATCCCTATTGTGTGTGGTGTAGGCCCTTCCATAAGTCCTGTGTGCCCAGCATCCTGGGCAAAATGTGGACCGAGGTGTCGTCACAATCCTCAGAATGGTGAAACCTTGAAGGTTCCACTGCTCCAGGTAACCCCCTTGTGTGGCAACATGGTCTCCCCCCCCCCCATATCCTGCAACCCACCCATCTGCCCTGGAGGCCTGGGAATGATTTGACGCTCAACGGTCAAGGCAAAGACAGCCATGGAGCCTTCCTCCTCAGGGTCAGTTCTCATATTTCGGCTAGGTATCCTC
Source organism: Gekko japonicus (assembly GCF_001447785.1). Classification (NCBI taxonomy): domain Eukaryota; kingdom Metazoa; phylum Chordata; class Lepidosauria; order Squamata; family Gekkonidae; genus Gekko; species Gekko japonicus. The sequence continues at coordinate 46,860 of NW_015172137.1, read as the reverse complement.
CCCCTCGGACCTGTTTAATCTTCTCAAATGTCTCTCGGGGTGTCAGCTGTCCCTTGATAATGCTTTCAAGTGAGGTAAATCCATAAAACTTCAGGATACACATGGCCGTCTCAGGAAGGAGCGGTGCATTGTGGGTAAGCGCCCTTCCGCTGAACGCCTCTCAGGAAGGCGGCCTGGCATTCTGGAACCTTCTGCTTCCAGAGTTCCTGTCCTGCCGTTGACATTGGGATGGAAGCACTAGAAGCAAATTTTCCCCATGCGCTGTTTCCAGGAACCAGATGGCATCAACTGTGGTTCCTGGTAGGGTTGCCAACTTCTAGGTGGTAAAAAAACGAAACAAAACCAAGAGGGAGTCACAGGTATCCGTGAGGAAAATACAACAAACACTGTGACATGAGTGACTAGGACATTTAGTAAAGATCATGTTGTATATTGAATCAAACTTTAACAAATACAAGGAAAAGTTCATCGTACTCTCAATAAAACTTTACAATATTACAAGGAAAGCACATCGTGCTCAATTACAAGGAAAGTCCATCATACATGAGCACCCGGATATATTATGCTGGCTGAAATGCTCTCCATGAAAACACTGTAAAAATATTTTTAGTAGTAGCACCAGTCCTCTTTTCTTCTTTTCTTCTGGCTAGAAGCCTTCAAATTTAAATGTGGCTGTCCAAATGCTCTCTACAACACACCCTAGTTAAAGAGACGAGACTGGCCTGCTCCTAATACTAACACTCAAAATGGAACCAGAAGTCATTTCGATAAAATTAAAAAATTAAATAATTACGCTTCGAATTTATAAATTCATCGTATAAAGTCGTAAGGATATTCCATTCAGCTCCATGTTTCTTTTCATTTGAAATACCATGGATTTTTTTTCTAGGATAAAGTGCAGAAAATAAGCATTGGTTTACTCCTAGCAGACATCGAACTGCATCAGGAGGTGATACCTTGCTATACAACAGAATTATGGTAGTCCTGAGGAAGATTGGGATGAAATGAGTGTATATCCGGGTGCTCACTGAGTATGGACTTTCCTTGTAATTGAGCATGATGGACTTTCCTTGTAATTTTGTAAAGTTGTATTGAGAGTATGAGGGACTTTTCCTTGTATTTTGTAACGTTTGATTCATTATACAACATGATATTTACTAAATGTTCTAACCTCCAGGTGGTGACTGGAGGTCTCCCGCTATTACGACTGATCTCCAAGGAACGGAGGCCTTTTCACCTGGAGAAAATGGCTGATTTGGAAGGAGGACTCTATGGCATTATAGCCCATTGAAGTCTCTCCCCCAAACCCACCCTCCTCAGGCTCCACCCCCAAAATCTCCAGGTTTTCCCCAGTCTGGAGCTGGCAACCCAGTGCCACTCCAATTGGTTTGCAACACCAGGAGGCCAGAGGGTTCCAGAATGCTAACCCCCGCTGGGCCCAGGTTCTTAGAATTTTGCCTGGGCCGTCAGACGCAGCCAGAGGAGGCGGAGTTCTCGACATTCTGCTTCTTGCCTGAAGCTTCCCGTGTGAAACTCCATCGTGCCCCAATGTGGCGACCCGTCCAAGGGGCCAAATATAGGGTTGATGTCTTGACCTGGATGGTCCAGGCTAACACAATCTCATCAGATCTCGGAACCTAAGCAGGGTTGGCCTCGGTTAGTAGAATCATCCTTATTCTATTAGCCAGAGTTTTTTCCCCTGTGCGGATACTTATTTCCACCAACAGGGGGCTCACTCTCCCCAACAGCTTTTCCTACATAGTCAGTAGACTTCCTGGGTTTGTAGAAAAATCCAAAAACTAAAAAAAATCCCTTCAGGGACGGCTGAATTCCCCCCAAAACCTTTTGAAATGGCCTCTGCAGGGATCTAACTCCAGGCATCAACGGTGAGAATGTTCGGGGGGGGGGGCTTCTAACTCGCTGTGTCAGTAAAAGAGTGGGGGAAGGGCCCTTTCCAGGCCTCTTTTGGCCTTTCAGGGAGGGAGGGAGGGAGCCTTGGGGCCAGGCCTCACAAGAGTTGCCAGTGCCAGGCTGGAGGATTTCTAGAGATTTTGTGGTGGACTCTAAGGAGGGCTGGGTTTGGGAAGGGAGAGGCCTCAGCTGGGTATAATGCCACAGAGTCCACCCTCCAAAGCAGCCATTTTCTGCAGGGAGACAGACCTCTGCTGTTTAGCGTCCAGTTTTAATTCTGGGGGGTCTCCAGGTCCCATTTGGAGGTTGGCGACTCTAGGCCTGGCAGTAGTCTAGGGTTGCCAGGTCCCCCCTGATTTGCATGACTCACCTAGCCTCGGCTGCTTGCTACCCTTCATCAGCTGCCACCCTATAAAAGAACATAAGAACATAAGAGACTCCAATGTTGGATCAGGCCAAAGGCCCATCCCGTCCAACACTCTGTGTCACACAGTGGCCAGAAATACCAGTGCGGTGCAGCAGTTTGAGCTTAAAAGTAGGGTCTGCAAGACCCAGGTTCAGATCCCCATCTTGCAGTGGAAGCTGACTGCGTGATTTTGGACCAGTCACATATTTCAGCCTCACCAACCTCACAGGGTTGTTGTGCAGATAAAAAGGAGGAGGGAATAATGAAAGCTGCTTTGGTCCCCACTGTGGAGAAAGACTGTAATTTTCCTAGGTAGAGGCTGGGGGGTGGAGATGAAAAGCAGAAGACAGAGAGGCAGATAAAGGTAGGTTGGCTGTTGGGTGGGAAGGAAATAGGGTTGCCAACTCCAGGTTGGGAAATTCCTGGACATTTGAGGGGTGGAGCCTGGAGAGGGTGGGATTTGAGGAGGGGAGGAACTTTGGACTGGTGTAATGTCATAGACTCCACCCTCCAGCCATTTCCTCCATGAGAACCACCATTGCCAGCCTCCAGGTGAGGACTGGAGATCACCCAGAATTACAACTGTTGTCCAGGCAACAGAGATCAGTTCCCCTGGATAAAAATGGCTCTTTTGGAGGTTTGAGTCTATGGCATCATACCCTGCTGAGGCTGCTTGCCACCCCAAGCCTCACTGTCCCAAGGCTCCACCCCCAAATCTCCAGGAATTTCCCAACCTGGATCTGGCAGCCCTAAGGTAAACTGATCTCTGCAGCTGGGAGATCCGTTGTGATTCCCAGACCACTGCCACCGCTGCTGTGGGGG
>NW_015172137.1:30460-43320 GCF_001447785.1 Gekko japonicus | reverse complement strand
GGCCCCCAGGTTTGGGGGGGCATTTGGTGGGGGGGGGGGGGTGGAGGAGGGAGAAGGCTTGGCAAGCCTCAGGGCTCCTCACCACCGCCACCGGGGAGGGTGGAGGGAGAAGGCTTGGCAAAACTCACGGGTTTGCCTGCTGGGCTCACCTTCTGCTGCTTCGTCCTCCTGCGGAGCTCCACCCCCTGTGAGTATCGCAGGTCCCCCTTCTTGTAGAATCAGAATCACAGAGTTGGAAGGGACCATATAGACCATGCAGGAACCACCTAGAGCATCCTTGCCAAGCAGGGCTCTTTTTGTAGAAAAAGCCCAGCAGGAACTCATTAGCATAATAGGCCACACCCAACAGCAGGAACTCATTAGCATATTGGGCCACACCCCTGACAGCCAAGCTCACTAGCACATTAGGCCGCACCCCCATGTTACCAGAAGTGTGGTCATCCAGCCACACCCACCTTTTGCTTCTTATTCTGTTTACCTTGTTTGTTGTCAAAACCAAGGGCCTTTTTTGTAGCAGGAACTCCTTTGCATGTTAGGCCACACACCCCTAATGTAGCCAATCCTAATGAGTTTCTGCTGTTGGGTGTGGCCTATTATGCTAATGAGTTCCTGCTGGGCGTGGCCAACTCGGCAGCTAGCCGGAACTCCGTTCCTGTGCGTTCCTGCCCAAAAATAGCCCTGCTGACAAGGGTTTGTCCAGCCGCTGCTTCAAGACTGCCAATGTGGGGGAGCTCACCACCTCCCCAGACAGCTGGTTCCACTGTTGCACAATTTTGACTGTAACAATCCTAACATCCAGCTGGCACCTTCCCGCTCTTAGTTTAAACCCATTCTTGCGGGTCCTCTCTTTTGGAAAATTTGGTAAAAATAGTTAAATATTCAGAGTTTGCAATGGATCTTTGTTCACTGGAGAGGAGGCCTTTTCTTTCTGTGTAAAAAATCTTTATTTCTAAAGGGAAGGGTACACGGGAAATCTACAAAACAACAAACCCTTAAGGCTACATGTTTACTGTTACTTGGCAGCAACAGAAACACAGATAGTAACGGAGATTCTTCTTTCTTCTTGACACCTAGAAGGAAATCACCTGAGTGCATTAACCAATGATTGTTAGTTAATTGAGTCTAGTTTCCCGGGCTTTCTTTCCATTGGCTTTCTGCCAGGTTCCCTTCCAGGTCAGGCTAAACAACAGCACACAAGGTAAACACATTAACCCTATGACTGAATACAGACCTTGCAACCAGTGTTCCCTCTAAGCTGAGTTAGTGTGAGCTAGCTTCAGGGCTCTTTTTGTAGCAGGTACTCATTTGCATATTAAGCGACACACCCCTAATGTAGCCAATCCTCCAAGAGCTTACAGTAGCTCCTGTAAGAAGAGCTCTGTAAGCTCTTGGAGGATTGGCTACATTAGGGGTGGTGGTCTAATATGCAAAGGAGTTCCTGCTACAAAAAGAGCACACATGTTTGTCTTCGCTCAGGAAGGATGGCTCCAGAGCAAACAAAGTTATGCCGTAGCCAAATCGCTCGCTCACAACTTGAATGCCAGTGGCTCACAAAGTGAAATTTTTGTTCACAAGACTCCACAGCTTAGAGGGAGCATTGCTTGCAACACACATATTTCCAACGCTCTCCACCGCTGCCAACAGGAACCGCTCCCTGCCCTCCTCTAAGTGGCAGCCCTTCAAAGACTTCGAGAGAGCCATCCTGTCCCCCCTCAACCTCCTCTTCTCCAGACTGAACATTCCCAAGTCCCTCCGTCTTGTCGCGGTCCGCGCGGAATGCTGGCTGGCACGTTAGTGCCCAAGGGAGATAGAGTACCCACAGAATGCTGGAGTCAGGAACTTAGGTGCAACCACAGTGAATTTATTTACACCAAGCCACCACCTATTTACAGTTCTGAGTGTCAATATGCTCCGCAGCAACTGATACATTGAGAAGGAAAAAGATACTGTACACGCTGTACATTTATACACCTGCTGGCCAATCAGCTCATGGCTGATGCAACCTCCTTGCAATGCACTTAGTGCCAGGCTGCACTGCCTCAATCCAGTTCTGGCCAGCCTCCCTGCAGTCACATGCCCTCTGCTGTCACATGCTGACTGTCACTGTACTGACACCTCAGATCAAACTCATCTAAGGCCAGCCTTACCATTATAAGTGTATCACGACACGCCTTTCCTCATGGGGTTGGTGGTCTCCAGGCCCCCCGATCACCCTTGTCGCTCTCCTCTGCACCCACTCTGTTCTGTCCACATCTTTTTTGAAGTGAGGCCTCCAGAACTGCACACAGAACTCCAGGGGTGGCCTGACTAATGCAGTGTACAGCGGGATGGGAAACCACCCAAGAAGACAAGCTCGAACGTGTCCAGAGGAGGGTAACGAAGATGGTGAGGGGTCCAGGAGACCATCCTATGAGGAAAGGTTGAAGGAGCTGGGTCTGTTTAGCCTGGAGAGGAGATGACTGAGGGGTGATCTGATAACCATCTCCAAGTACTTGAAGGGCTGTCATCTAGAGGTGCACAAAACCCTTAACCTAGTACCTAAACCTACATATTTCTTGAGTAGACATAAAACAACCTCATGTTTAGATTATGTATTTATTAACAGGGCAAGTACTTGGGAAGTAAAAAAAGTAATCACCCATCCAATATGGATCTCGGATCATGCCCCAGTAAGCGTGGAAATTATATTAACGCATAAACCAAGCAGAAAATCATGGAGGTATAATAACACGGTCATGGCTAGGGAGGAGGATAAACGGCATATTAAAAATCAAATAAAGTTGTACTTCCAAGAGAATAAGGGGACAGTGGAAACAAATATACTATGGGATGCAGCTAAAGCAGTAATAAGAGGGCAGTGTATTATGAAAGGAAAGGAGATTTTAAAAAAATTGTATGCTAATAGAAAAGAGAAATTACAGGAATTGAGTAGGCTGCAAAGGGAGCAAGTACAGAAATTTTGCCCTAATGTTGTTCAGTCGCATAGTCGAGTCCGACTCTCCGCGACCCCATGGACCAGATCACGCCAGGCCTTCCGGTATTCCGCCGTCCTCTGAAGTTGGCTCAATTTCAGGGTTCGTTGCATCTATGACACTGTCTAACCATCTCATCCTTTGCCGTCCCCGTCTTCTTTGACCTTCAGTCTTTCCCAGCATCAGGGTCTTCTCCAGTGAGGGCTCCCTTCTCATTGGGTGGCCAAAGTGTTTGAGCTTCAGCTTCATTATCTGGCCTTCCAGGGAACAGCATAGGTTAATTAGGGAAGGGCTGTCATCTAGAGGATGGTGTGGGGTTGTTTTCTGTTGCCCCGGGAGGGGCATGGAACATCTTCTGGGCATGGAACATCTTCTGGGCATGGAACATCTTCTGTTGCCCCAGAAGGGGCATCTTCAGGGCATGGACCAGCGGTCACTGAGGGCATGGAAGGGGAGGTATTTGTGAATGTCCTGCATTGTGCAGGGGGTTGGGCTAGATGACCGCTATATATAGCGGCTATGTATATATATAGCTGCCGCTATATAAATCAATGGTGCGACCTCATCTGGAATACTGTGTGCAATTCTGGTCACCACACCTTAAAAAGGATATTATAGCTTTGGAAAAAGTGCAGAAAAGAGCAACTCGAATGATAAAAGGGTTGGAACACTTTCCCTATGAGGAAAGGTTAAGGCGCTTAGGGCTCTTTAGCTTGGAGAAACAACGACTGAGGGGTGACATGATTGAGGTTTATAAGATTATGCATGGGAAAGAGCAGGTAGAGAAAGAGGTACTTTTCTCCCTTTCTCACAATACAAGAACTCCTTGTGGGCACTCCATGAAATTGCTGAGCAGTCGGGGTAGAACGGATAAAAGGAAGTCCTTCTTCACCCAAAGAGTGATTAACACTTGGAATTCACTGTCACAGGAAGTGGTGGCAGCTACAAGCATGGACGGCTTCAAGAGGGAATTAGATAAGCATATGGAGCAGAGGTCCATCAGTGGCTATTAGCCACAAGGTATAGATAGGGACTGAGGCAAGTGATGCTCTGTCTTCTTGGTGCTTGGGGGGGGGGGTCAACAGTGGGAGGGCTTCTAATGTCCTGGCCCCACTGGTGGACCTCCTGATGGCACTGGTATTTCTGGCCACTGTGTGATACAGAGTGTTGGACTGGATGGGCCTTTAGCCTGATCCAACATTGGCGTCTCTTATGTTCTTATGTTCTTATGACCCTGGAGGTCCCTTCCGACTCTTCAGTTCTATGATCAGGTTTGCTATGCAAACGCAGGCAGTGGCGAATTCTTTGTCTCTTGTCACGAAAGCCCTGTGGAGTCGCCATAGGCTGGCTGCAGCTTGTCGACACTTTTCACTGCCATCCACATAATATGCTCTGACCTGGATTGCCCGGGCGAGCCCTGTCTCCTCAGATCTCAGAAGCTAAGCAGGGTCGGCCCTGGTTAGAACTTGGATGGGAGACCACCACGGACGTCCACAACCTCTACATAGAGGCAAGCAATGGCAAACCACCTAAGAATGTCTTTTGCCTTGACCTGGATGGCCCAGGCTAGCCCGATCTCACCAGCTCTCGGAAGATAAGCAGGGTCAGCCCTGGTTAGTACTTGGATGGGAGACCACCACGGAAGTCCACGACCGCTACGTAGAGGCAAGCAGTGGCAAAACCACCTCTGAACATCTCTTGCCTTGATGTAGATGGCCCAGGCTAGCCCGATCTCGTCAGATCTCGGAAGCTAAGTAGGGTCGGCCCTGGTTAGTACTTGGATGGGAGACCACCAGGGAAGTCCACGACCGCTACGTAGAGGCAAGCAATGGCAAACCACCTCTGGATGTCTCTTGCCTTGACCTAGAGGGCCCAGGCTAGCCCAGTCTCATCGCATCTCAGATGCCAAGCAAGGTCAGCCCCTAGTTAGTACTTGGATGAGAGGCCACCGAAGAATCCCAGGGCTGCAGGCGATGGCAAACGTGCGGAGTCGCCGTAAGTTGGCTACGACTCGACAACGCTTTCTGCCGCACCAGTAGGTCAAGCCATCTGAATCCGATGCTCACCAGAGACCCAAAAAAACAATAATAAATCCTTAAAATTACTTAATAAAAGGGTTGGAACACTTTCCCTATGAAGAAAGGTGAAAGCGCTTGGGGCTCTTTAGCTTGGAGAAACGACGACTGAGGGGTGACACGATCGAGGTTTATAAGATTATGCATGGGATAGAGCAGGTGGAGAAAGAGGTCCTTTTCTCCCTTTCTCACAAGACAAGAACTCGTGGGCACTCCATGAAATTGCTGAGCGGTCGGGTTAGACTGGATAAAAGGAAGTCCTTCTTCACCCAAAGAGTGATTAACACACGGAATTCACTGCCACAGGAGGTGGTGGCGGCTACAAGCATGGACGGCTTCAAAAGGGAATTAGATAAGCATATGGAGCAGAAGTCCATCAGTGGCTCTTAGCCACAAGGTATAGATAGGAACTCTCAGTCTGGGGCAAGGGATGCTCTGTCATCTTGGTGCTTGGGGGGGGGTCAACAGTGGGAGGGCTCCTAGTGTCCTGGCCCCACTGGTGGACCTCCTGATGACCCCTGGTACTTCTGTCCACTGTGTGACAAAGAGTGTTGGACTGGATGGGCCCTTGGCCTGATCCAACATTGGCTTTTCTTATGTTCTTATGTTCTTAATGACAAAATTTGATGTGACGGTGGTGTCTTCTTTTTGGCATCCCAGGTCGATTTTGTTCGACATGATGAACCAGTTCGCGCTGAAGCATGAGAGAGATTATTCGTTCCATCCTAACTTGGTAAGTAGAAGTCACGCGCTCCATTTCTGTCACCTGCTGTTGGCCAAAAGAAGGAAGCGGCCCCATGGATCCGGCCAGGTCACTTGATCACCAGTGTTCCCGCTAAGCTGTGTGTGAGCTCACTCAGTTTTTTAGCCTTTGGCTTCCGATTCTAAGCGAACAAAAAGCAGACAACTTGACACGGGTTCATGGATCTCCGTCAGTTCCCCTGCCCCTATTTCCCTCTCAGTATTTATCACCTCGCCATGAATTACTTGGCTCAGGCGGCTCATGACGGCTGAGGCAAGTACCGACACAGGAAAATCTGCATGCCGATGCAGGAGCTCTCTCAGCCCCGCCTACCTCACAGGGTGTCTGTTGTGGGGAGGGGAGGGGAAAGGAGTTTGTGAGCCGCTCTGAGACTCAGAGTGAAGGGTGGGGTATAAATCCAATCTCCTCCTCCTTCTCCTCCTCCTCTTCTTCTTCTTCTTTCACACCCCTCAGCTCTGGTATTCTGCCTCTAAACATGGAAGTCGCCTAAGGTCATTGTGTCAGATAGCCATCAGTGGACCTTTCCTGCATTTTGTGTGTAGTTTGGTGTAGTGGTTAAGTGTGCGGACTCTAATCTGGGAGAACCGGGTTTGATTCCCCACTCCTCCACTTGCACCTGGCTGGATGACCTTGGGCAAGCTGCAGTTCTGATAAGAGCTGTCCTTGAAAAAGAGCAGTTTCTGTCAGAGCTCTCTCAGCCCCACCTGCCTCACAGGGTGTCTGTTGTGGGGAGGGGAAGGGAAAGGAGTTTGTAAGCCGCTCTGAGACACCTTTGGGTAGTGAAGGGCGGGGTATAAATCCAATCTCTTCTCTTCTTCTACATGAACGGTAATCCTTTACATTCAGTTATTTAATTATTCCATCCAATTTTCCCCACTCCCACCCCACAAATAAAAACCTTCATTTGGCTAGCAAAGAAGAAAAAATGAAATGAAACAATGGAGAAGGAGGTGTTCAGGGTCGGTGCCAAGGTTTGGCATGGTGGGGCATTCCCTGGGGGCTCCTCGCCAGCCAGAAACGTGAGAAGCAGTAATCTTTTTTTTTTAAAAAATAAATGTTTATTGAAAATTGCAAAAATTATAACAATCAGAACGTCAGTATTAGAATCACAACAATAATACAATATCCCACCAACAGCATCGTAAGATGACAGTCTTTAAACAACCTGAAAGCAATACTCGTGCAAAACAAACGCAATTCTTACCAAGCAAATTTAGGAAAATGCAGTCTAAATAGTGGCTCAGAGGTTAAGATGCTGAGCTGCAGATGCTGGTAGCTCAGCAGTTCGAGACCTGAGTGCCGCGGGACAGAGTGAGCTCCCGTCTCTGGCCCCAGCTCCTGCCAACCTAGCAGTTCGAAAGCAAGAAATTGCAAGTAGATAAATAGGGACCGCTTCAGTGGGAAGGTAACAGCATTCCGTGCGCCTCAGCGTTTAGTCATGCTGGGCACATGACCACAGAAAAGTCTTCGGACAGCGCTGGCTCTTCGGCTCGGAAACAGAGATGAGCACCGCCCCCTTAGAGTCGGATTCGACCAGCTTTCGAGCAAGGGAAACCTTTACTAAAGCTAAAAAGAGAACGAGAACATATAAAAATATGATTATAGTAAATCTTTTCCACATCATTTCAGAGGAAAGACAATATATAATGGCACCGTTGTCCCAGACCGTAATTTTTCGATTTCAGATCCTGGGCCATGAAATCCAACAAGGGGAATAATTTCTTGTTAGATTAGAAAGACCAAGGTTCGGTTCGGATAATCTTGTGAGATAACATAGAACAAACCGAGTGAAATGAAATTCTTCCTCCACTCCCGGGCAGATCCGTTATTTCATGCCTATGACCGATGCCGAATTCCAAGAGCGGCTGGACCGGCACAAGGGAGAGATTGCCGTCATGACGAGATCGTCGGAGTTCAATCAGGACAAGACTGCCTTGATTGTGACTAACAACCCTCTTCCCGCACTCATTTCCAGTCGACAACTCACCACGACTCCTTTCCATTTCTTCTCCAACGACCTTTTAGGAAAGGTAGGCTTCTTCTTTAGGGGAGGGGGACGTGGCTAGGGTTCCCATCTACCCACTGATGGGGAAAGACCTCCAACCAATTGCAGCCCATTGCCGCCGATGCACAGCTGATCGGCAGGTGGAAACTGGGGGCCGGAAGGGGGCGCAATCGTTCCGTGTAGAAAAAAATGAAAAAGGAAAACAAGGCCTTGTCTGCTTACAGGAAGTTCCGGCCATAGAGTTTCTGACAATTCCTAGAGCTACCCGGAACCCACAAGGGTAGCTCTAGCAAACACCGGAAATGATATGATGATCTTACTATAGAGTTTGTGGCAATTGTTAGAACTACCCTTATCACTTCCTGGTGGCTCTCCGAATCACCAAGAACTCTATGACCAGAACTTCCAGGAAGTAGCCGAGGCCTAATTTTATTTCTTAATTTTTCTCCCCAGGGGGTTGTCTCCCTACAACCCTCCCGCCTGTCAACCCTATACATGGCCCTGTGGTAGGCCACTGCTGGAGTGTACAGAGGGGCCCTGGTCCAATACTTGCTGTATCCAGTTAAGTGATCTCAAGTAACAGAGGTTGGGAAGGACTTTCCTCTCTTTGAGACCTTAGAGAACCACTTCCCATTACAGTAGACAGTGCTGAGATACATGGAGCAATGTACTGATTCGGTTAAAGGGAGATTCATATGGTCAAGGCTAAAAGGAAGAGGAATTGCCCGCACTTCCAATGTTGGAAAGGGTTGGTCTTACCATAAAGACAAGAACAGAAGAGGCTTCCTGCTGGATCAGACCAGTGGGCCCTCTGGTCCAGCATCCTGTCTCACACAGTGGCCAACCACCTCCTCTTGAGGGCCAACAACAGGGCATGGAGGCCAAGTCCTTCATAAGAACATCAGAAGAGCCTGGCTGGATCAGACCAGTGGTCCATCTAGTCCAGCATCCCATCTCACACAGAGGCCCACCAGTTCCTCTGGAGGGCCAACAACAGGGCACAGAGGTCAAGGCCTTCTTAAGAACCTCAGAAGAGCCCTGCTGGATCAGACCAATAGTGATAGTCCATCTAGTCCAGCATCTTGTATCACACAGTGGCCATCCAGTTCCTCTGGAGGGCCAAGGACAGGGCAGAGAGGCCGAGGCCTTCATGAGAACATCAGAAGAACCCTGCTGGATCAGACCAATAGTGATAGTCCATCTAGTCCAGCATCTTGCCTCACACAGTGGCCATCCAGTTCCTCTGGAGGGCCAAGGACAGGGCAGAGAGGCCGAGGCCTTCATGAGATCATCAGAAGAACCCTGCTGGATCAGACCAATAGTGATAGTCCATCTAGTCCAGCATCTTGTCTCACACAGTGGCCAACCAGTTCCTTTGGAGGGCCAAGAACAGAGCAGAGAGGCCGAGGCCTTCAGGAGAACATCAGAAGAGCCCTGCTGGATCAGACCAATAGTGATAGTCCATCTAGTCCAGCATCCTGTCTCACACAGAGGCCAACCAGTTCCTCTGGAGGGCCAACAACAGGGCACAGAGGCCGAGGCCTTCTTAAGAACCTCAGAAGAGCCCTGCCGGATCAGGCCAGCAGTCCGTCTAGTCTTGCGTCCCGTCTCACACAGGGGCCAACCAGTCCCTCTGGAGGGCCAACAACAGGGCATCAAGGGCCAGGGATCTCCCCTGATGGTCCCTCCCAGCACGGCATTCAGGTTTGCTGCCTCTAAATATGGAGGCTCCATTGGTCTCCATGGCAAGTTGCCATTGATGGACCTCCATGAATCTATCACTGGCAGTCTTGAAGCAGCGGCCAGACAAACCCTTGTCAGGGATGCTGTAGGTTGATCCTGCCTTGAGCAGGGGGTTGGACTAGATGGCCCACGTGGCCCAGCTCTGGGATTCTATGATTCGAATCCTCTTTTAAAGCCATCGGTGCTCATGGGCTGGGTACAGCCCGATCTCAGAAGCTAGGCAGGGTCAACCCTGGCTCATATTTGGGCTATTTTTGGGCAGGAACGCACGGGAACGGAGTTCTGGCTGGCTTCCCAGTTGGCCACACCCAGCAGGAACTCACTAGCATAATAGGCCACACCCAACAGCAGAAACTCATTAGGATTGGCTACATTAGGGGTGTGTGGCCTAACATGCAAAGGAGTTCCTGCTACAAAAAAGCCCTGGGTAAACAGAATAAGAAGCAAAAGGTGGGTGTGGCTGGATGAGCACACTTCTGGTGACATGGGGGTGCGGCCTAATATGCCAATGAGTTGTGCTGTCAGGGGTGTGGCCTAATAGGCTAATGCGTTTCTGCTGTTGGGTGTGGCCTATTATGCTAATGAGTTCCTGCTGGGCTTTTTCCACCAAAAAACCCCTGGGTGGGAGACCGCCAAGAAAGATGGCGGAGGAAGGCAATGGCCGATTGCTTGTTCTTCTGACTGGCCTTGAAAGCCCTTTGCTGAGGCCAGGTCTTGGAAGCGAAGCAGGGTTGGTCCTTGGACAGACGTAGGGTTGCCAGATCTGGGCTGAGAAATACCTGGAGATGTTGGGGAGCGCAGCCGGAGGAGAGCAGGGTTCGGGGAAAGGAGGGAAGGGACTTCAACGGGGCACAATGCCACAGGGTCCACCCTCCCAAGCAGCCATTTTATTCAGGGGAAATGGTCTCCGTTGCCTGGAGATCAGTTGGAACCTCAGGAGGCTTTCAGTCACCACCTGGAGGCTGCGAACTAATCAGTGGTGCGACCTCATTTGGAATACTGTGTGCAATTCTGGTCACCACACCTTAAAAAGGATATTATAGCTTTGGGAAAAGTGCAGAAAAGGGCAACTCGAATGATAAAAGGGTTGGAACACTTTCCCTATGAGGAAAGGTTAAGGCGCTTAGGGCTCTTTAGCTTGGAGAAACGATGGCTGAGGGGTGACATGATCGAGGTTTATAAGATTATGCATGGGAAAGAGCAGGTAGAGAAAGAGGTACTTTTCTCCCTTTCTCATAATACAAGAACTCGTGGGCACTCAATGAAATTGCTGAGCGGTCGGGTTAGAACGGATAAGAGGAAGTACTTCTTCACCCAAAGAGTGATTAACACTTGGAATTCACTGCCACAGGCGGTGGTGGCGGCTACAAGCATGGACGGCTTCAAAAGGGAATTAGAGAAGCATATGGAGCAGAGGTCCATCAGTGGCTATTAGCCACAAGGTATAGATAGAGACTCTGGGGCAAGTGATGCTCTATCATCTTGGTGCTTGGGGGGGTCAACAGTGGGAGGGCTTCTAATGTCCTGGCCCCACTGCTGGACCTCCTGGTGGCCCCTGGTATTTTTGGCCACTGTGTGACACAGAGTGTTGGACTGGATGGGCCTTTGGCCTGATCCAACATTGGCATCTCTTGTGTTCTTTATGTTCTCATGAGAGATCACGGGATGGAGGTAAAGATGAGCAAAACAACCATGGGCCCCGGTCACACGGGCCAGATAACGCGGGGGCGGGAGGGGGGGCAGGCTGTTAGCTGGCGATCCCACAGCGATGCTACAGCGTGGCAAAGAAGCAGCGTGGCAAGCGTTTCACGTTTGTGCGCATGCGCAGTTCCGCAGAGCAGCACTGCTTTCAGTTTTGTGTTTGTGCGCATGCGCTTATGAAAAACATCTGGTTTGCGACGGGACGTGGACGGGCGCCGGATGCCACGGGATACTAGCGGTCCCGCGATCAGACAGATCTGCGAGGACAGATCTGCACGCCCCCCCCAATAGCTAGCATATGGCATATGCAAATGAGTTACGCTAATGAGCTCCTGCACCTCTTTTTCTACGAAATGACCCCTGGAATGAACTATATTGAAATTTCAACGCGACACACTCTAACAAAGTTGTGAACAAAACAAGACAACGAAACAAGACATAGTCTGTTGTGCTGACGGCATCATTATGAATGATTCCTGAGGAATTTATTCGCTCCAGTAAACTGAATGTGGGATAAGAATTTATGAGTCTGCAGATATTTCTTTTGGCATAATATATCATGGTTGTTTTGCTTATCTTTACCACCTGGAGGCTGGCAACTCCATGGATGGGAGACCGACCAGGTCTCCTTTGCTCCCAGTCTCCGGAGCCCCGAGGGATCTGGAAACTCCGAAATTGGGGCTGGATCCAGTGTGAGCGTGGAGACCCGGAGGGTAAGGCCAAGGGCTGACCCAGAAATATTTATATAGCGTGTTGGAGCATGGAGAAGACATTGGTGCTCTGGGTTCTTTCCATGTCTCACTAACCACACTACAAAGGACACCCCTGTGGAGACCGGAAGGCTCCGGGTTCAAGTCTAGCCCACCCCTGACAATGCCATCCACCTACTGTGGCGCAAGGTTGGACGGTAGAGCTGCTCTTTACATATTTCCTTTCCTATTCCATCTTCCCCGTAGACTAAAAGTGGTCAGAGGCCATATAGTTTACCTCCGCTGAAAGAGCCACAGAAGCAGCTGGTTGTTCCAGACCTGAGACAGCCCGGGAAACCTTTGCCCTTCAGGTCGAGTCGCTATTTTTATTTACTTAACGGTGTGTGTGTGTGTGTATGTTTAGAAGAGCCAGATAATAATGGCTAAAGGGACCCAGGGTGGTGTAGTGGTTGGAGTCTCAGACTAGGAGGCTAGGTGGCCATCTGACAGCAATGCGGATTCTGTGAACTTAGGCAGATCGTGAGAGGGAAGGCAGAGAGGGTCGCCTCAGGGCTCAGTTCTCGCGGCCCTTTCTCACATGCCCTGGGAAATGCCGGTCACCCCTTTGGGGTCAGGAAGCCATTTTTCTCCAGGCCAGTTTGGCTGGGGAACCTGGAGTTTTTTTGACATCCAAAAAAAGAGGGGGGGGGGGAATCTAAGCCGACAAAGCAACAACTTCCAAAGGAAGTTTAGAAAACTAATTGAGGGCCAAAAATTAAAAACACAAGTAGGTGTACAAAAGAGTTTTGTATTAAGACATATAAAAACCTAGTAGGGGCCCAAACAAAGCCTCATAAAATGTACAAAGTTACAAATACACACAAAGAGAACAGTGTATGACCACCTGACGCA
>NW_015172137.1:18999-28102 GCF_001447785.1 Gekko japonicus | reverse complement strand
TATCATTTTTTGCCTTGTAGTATTCTGCTTGTGGTGTGACCTGTCTTTCTTGTGGTGTGGCATGATTGTGTTATTGGGTTTGTTTCTTTTGAAGGGGAAGTGATGTGTTGTGAGTGAGGACATATTTTACCTCAGAATACAGCAGGTCCCATATGCAACTGACAATTCCAACTGTCTTGTGTGGGGGGGGGAGTTTGAGGTGTGGAATGGAGTGAAGTCCAATCTGCTTCCATATGCAAATGACCTTGAAACGCTGGCCCAATCAGAGAAGAGTGAAGCGGCCCAGCCGTAGAAGCCCCGTCCCTGCACTCAGTCTGCAGATGGTCCTCTCCTGTCAGAGGCCCAGAGCAGACTGAGCTGAACATGCTGGCCAGGGCTGACGTGGGCGGGACTACACAAAGCAGCCAGCCAACCCAGCCAGCGTCTTCTGACTGACAGTTCAAGCCTCCAAACACTTTTGGTGTGCATTGGAACGTTGGGCCCCACTACGGCTTTATATATAAGGGACAGATTGCCTCACATGTGTTACAGGGACTCTGTTGCTTCTTATATTTTGCACTATTTGACCTCTGAAGAAGGCTGCCGGCAGCTCGCCAAGTAGAATTTTTTGCTCACAGGACTCCGCAGCTTAGAGGGAGACATTGGTCAGGTCATACACTTTGTGTGTATTTGTAACTTTGTACATTTTATGAGGCTTTATTTGGGCCCCTACTAGGTTTTTTGGCATCTTCTGGGCATAGAACAGCCGTCACTGCGGGGGGTTGTGTGTGGGGGAGGGGGTCCGCAGCTTAGAGGGAGACATTGGTCAGGTCATACACTTTGTGTGTATTTGTAACTTTGTACATTTTATGAGGCTTTATTTGGGCCCCTACTAGGTTTTTTGGCATCTTCTGGGCATAGAACAGCCGTCACTGCGAGGGGATGTGTGTGGGGGAGGTGGAGGTATTTGTGAATGTCCTGCCTTGTGCGACTAGATGACCCTGGAGGACCCTTCCAACTCTACGATTCTATGATCCCCTCTCCGCCATGGAGGCTCGCTGGGGGACCCTCGGGCCAGTCACACAGTCTCCGCCTCACCTACCTCACAGGGTTGTTGTGAGGACAAAATGAAGAAGACGAGATTGGATTCATACCCCACCCTTCACTCGGAGTCTCAGAGCGGCTTACAGACTCCTTTCCCTCCCCCTCCCCACACCAGACACCCCGTGAGGTAGGTGGAGCTGAGAGAGCTCTTGACAGAAACTGCTCTTTTTCAAGAACAGCTCTTATCAGAACTACGGCTTGTCCAAGGTCATCCAGCAGCTGCAAGTGGAGGAGTGGGGAATCAAACTCGGCTCTCCAAGATTAGAAGCCGCGCACTGAACCACGACACCAAACTGGCACCAAATGGAGTAGAAGAGAATGTCATAAGCGACTTTGGGTCTCCATTGGGGGAAAAGGCACAGTATAAATAAGGTTACCAACTCTGGGTTGGGAAATCCCTGAAATCTGGGGGGGAGGCAGCCTGGGGGAGGGGAAGGGACCTCGGTGGGGGTATAATGCCAGACAGCAGAACCCTCCAGAGCAGCCATTTGCTCTAGAGCAGTTGTAATTCCAGGAGATCTCCAGCCTCCACCTGGAGGGTGGCAACCCTGGGAATAAATGAGGTAAGTCGCTAAACTAACTTACTAAATAAATGAAATACTAGACTGGGACTGGAGAGGGCCGAGTTCAATTCCCCACTGGTGCCGTGGAAGCTCTCTGGGTGACCCTGCATGTCACGACAGGGCCAGTGGGGCAAGGCAGAGAGGGGGAAGTTCACAGTCCGGTCCGAGAGTCAAGCCAGAGAGAGAGCAAAACAACCAGAGCAAAAGTCCCAATACGTAAAGCCAGGCCGTAGTCAGAGCGTTACTGAGAGTCAGAGTCCAGATAGGCAAGCGTCGAAGTCAGGGTGCAGAGCCGAAGATCAAAAGCCAGGGGGTCGTCAAAACGCGGACTGGAGCCAGGAGCCAGGAGCCAGGAAGTCAGTCAGTAGCCGGATACCAGGAACAGTGTCAGAGGTGCAGAGCTTCTGTTCCGAAGGACGAGTTTGCCAGCACAATTAGCCAGCAGTCAGCGAGCTATTCAAATAGCTCGCTGGGTTGTTAACTCATTAGTGCCTCATTGGCACTGCCCCGCGAAGTCCTCGATCCCGCTAGAACGCCAGGCTTATTGATCTCCAACCGCGCAAGTGTGCCTCTTTGCGTCTGGTTGCCAAGTCCCGGCATCTCCGGTCCCTCAGCCGGTTGACAGGTGGCGGAGAATCGGGTGGTGTGCTGCTGGGGCCAGGCACTGCCTGATTGGTTTCAGGTGCAGGCTGTTCTGGAGGCTGGTGCTCATCCTTGCCGGTACTTAGGTTTGACAAAGACTCCCGTGCCTCCGATGGTGTTAAAGGCACGGAGTCCTCAGTTTCAGAGCTCCCAGGCACCGGGTTGGGGGCAAGCATCACATTGAGCAAGTCACTCTCAGCCTAACCTACCTCAAAGGGTTGTTGTGAGGCTAAAGGGAGGGGAGGAGGACCATGTATTCCACCCTGAACTCTTCTGAAGAAGGACGGGGTATTGATTGATTGACTGAAGTATTTGTACCTTACGTTTCTCCTCAAACAGAGCCCAGGTGGACAAAAGACGGACAAAAAAGTTTTATAATTTAACGGTCCAACCATGCTTCACTCTGTTAGCCTCGGTTGCCGTAGTTATTGGATGGAGGGAATTCCTGCGGGGAAGGGGGCGAGTGAATGTGTGAAAGAATGGGATCTTTGCTTCTAAAAGAAGAGAAGAAGGAGAACAGGGCTCTCTTTCAGCTATGCTCCTGAAGAGTGCATGGGGTTGGACTAGATGACCTGCAAGGTCCCTTCCAGCTCTAACATTCTATGGTTCTACGATCTAATTTTGATGATTGCTCTATGCAAGAGAAGTTGAACTTCTGGAACCAACCAGAAATCTGAAAACAAAACTGAACCAAAGCATGTCTGAACATGACACTTTAAATGATTCAAAAATTACATAGTAGGATCCAGGTTTCAGTAAGCTAAGCACAGGAGTATAGACTACAGTCCCTAATAGTTTACCTACGTTACTTTGTGAATCAGTTCATACAGCACAACTCTATAGCTTGTGCAGAAAAGCTCTCTTGAATGATTATGTTTTGCATAGCCAGTCTGGTATCGTGGTTAAGTACGTGGACTCTAATCTGAGAGAACCGGGTTTGATTCCCCGCTCCTCCACTTGCACCTGCTGGATGACCTTGGGCAAGCCATAGTTCTGACAAGAGCTGTCCTTGAAAAAGAACCGTTTCTGTCAAGAGCTCTCTCAGCTCCACCTGCCTCACAGGGTGTCTGTTGTGGGGAAGGGAAGGGAAAGGAGTTTGTAAGCCGCTCTGAGACTCCTTCGAGTAGTGAAGGGCGGGGTATCAATCCAATCTCTTCTCTCTTCTTCTTCATAACAAAGTGTGAGTCCAGTGGCACCAACAAAGTTTTATTCTGGGTCTAAGCCTTCGTGTGCGTGCACATGATGTAGAAGACCTGTGTGTGCCCACGACATCTGAAGTTTTGCTTCAGTTCTGTTATTAGATTCCCCATCCCGTCTCACTCTGCATAATCCGCCTTGAGTCCAAGTAAGACAGACAGACTATGAGTGACGTCAAATAAATAAATCTCCAGGAATTTCCCAACCTTAAGTTGGCAACCCTAGAAAAGTGCCCGGAAGACTTTTGCCCCGGGGGGGAGGAGGCGGGGGGGAAGCTGAAAATCCACAATCCTGCATCTGCTTTTGCTGTTAAGATCAGGCTGCTCCCCCCAAACACATTATACATGAGCGAGGCAGAGACCTGAACATACAGTCCTTGCAATTTCCTTTGGCCACCAGCTGTGTCTTATATTTGGACTTCCGCCTGAATAAACGTACTCTGTCCCGCCGAGCAGGTTTGCGACCGCCAAAGATTTCAAGAGCGAAGGCAAGTTTTCGAAAGTTTACGCCGAGCGGCGGCTGCTGCGGAAGTATCCCCAATTGCAGACTCACTGGTTTCCTAGACTAGGTAAGAAGCTATCGATGATTCATTGGAGAAAAGGGCAGTTCTTGTTTATTAAAGTCTGAGGGAATGCCGTATTGCAGGGGTCTTCAACAAGGTGCCCCTGGGCGCCGGGGCACCTGCTGACACCTTGCCTAGCACCCGCCAAGAGTTTTCAGAAAGTTGGTGCGACCATGTGGGGCTCTTGTCTAGCAGAGTTTCTGATTGGCCATTGGAGATCTGTTTGGCTGTGCGGATTAAAATTAAGTTGCTTTGGCAGCAACCGCCCGCAGTGTTGGTTTTATTCTCTCTCGCTTCTTTTCCAGTGTGTTCTTAAAGTTACTCCTCTTCTTGAGTGCACCTGAACTTCCTCTGAGTGTGTGGTTGCCTCCAACTCCTGTGGCAGCCATTTTGAGTTTGGATTTACCTCCTGTGGCAGCCATTTTGCAATTGGCTCCACCTCCCATGGCAGCCATTTTGTGGCTGGATTTACCTCCTGCTCTACCTCCTGTGGCAGCCATTTTGCAGTTGGCTCCACCACCCATGGCAGCCATTTTGTGGCTGGATTTACCTTCTGTGGCAGCCATTTTGCAGTTGGCTCCACCTCCCATGGCAGCCATTTTGTGGCTGGATTTACCTCCTGCGGCAACCATTTTGCAGTTGGCTCCACCTCCCGGGGCAGCCATTTTGCAGATGGCTCCACCTCCTGTGGCAGCCATTTTGCAGTTAGCTCCACCTCCTGTGGCAGCCATTTTGTGGCTGGGTTTAATTCCCGTGGCTGCCGCTTTGCAGTTGGCTCCACCTCCCAGGGCAGCCGTTTTGTAGTCGTGCCCACCACCCTGCGTCAGAGTTCCAAGACTCAAAAAGGTTGGGGACCCCAGCATATTTTAACCAAGCCCACACATTCAACAGCTCCCTAATGAATGGCTTTTGCCCCAGAATGTACCATGTTGGGGGATAAAATATCTCCAAATGTGGTGCGTTCTATACTAAATGCATGAAGTCCGGGGAAAGAGGTGGCATTTTATTTTCCAAGAAGTTAGTTTCAGAGGGTAGCCGTGTTGGCCAGCAGTAGAAGTGCTGGGTTCGAGTCCAGTGGCACTTTAGAGACCAAATTTTTGGGGTATGTGTTTTCGAGTGTCAACGCTCCCTTTTGTCAGAGGGTGTCTGATAAAGGCAGCTTTGAGTCTAAAAACCGTATGCCCTGAAAATCTTCTTGATCTCTAAGGTGTTGATGGACTCGAATCTAGCTCTTATTTTACAAGGGCATTAACTCTGGATTGGAGCTTGGGGATGTATTTTCATATATGTTATCGATCAGAGTCTGGCCAGGAAAAAGATACAACCAGTAGCCCACAAATACAGTAATAAGGTCTCCTAAGATGAGAGGGAAAAGCTGGAGATAGTGACACCTAGTGGCAGAACGTGGCATTAGCCCTCTGGAGCAAGGCCCCCGACCTTTTTGAGCCTGCGGGCACATTTGGAATTCTCACATGGCAGGGCGGGTGCACCGAAAAAATGGCTGCCACAAAAGGGCTGCCACAGGAGGCGGAGCCAGCCACAAACTGATTGCCGCAGCGTAACCCCAGTCACATAGCAGAAATCTCTGATGTGGTGGCAGCTGCTGCCAAAACAACATTAAAAAAAAAATCTGCACAGCCAATAACATCTCCAATAGTTGATAGAAACCTTGCTGGGCAAAAAGAGAAGAGAGAAGAGATTGGATTTATACCCCACCCTTCACTACCCGAAGGAGTCTCAGAGCGGCTGACACTCCTTTCCCTTCCCCTCCCCACCACAGACACCCTGTGAGGGAGACGGGGCTGAGAGAGCTCTTTCGAGGACTGCCCCGGAGAGAACAGCTCTGACTGAACTTCATATAGTCTTTTATTTTTATAGAAAACAAACACAACACAAACAAACATAAACCCATAAATTAGGGGTTCCGTTATATCATCAAATTGTCTGTTTGAGTACCTCACACAATATTTAATGATTTATTTTCTACGTCCCACATTGTATTTTTGTATAAGTCTCTCGCATATAATTAAAAATAAAGTTCTTGCTTCCTTCTAGATGGGTCGTATGTCGATATATTTTATTTGATGCATTCTTCAACCCATTTGCAAAATCTTAACCATGTATTTTCAAAACGTTTTCCAGTTTGCCCTCTCAGCTCTGAAAGAACTTGTGACCGGCCCAAGGTCACACCAGCAGCTGCATGAGGAGGCGTGGGGGAATCCAACCCGGTTCTCCCAGATTAGAGTCCGCCCTCCTCGCCACTACACCAAAGCAAAACCTGGCCCCATCCACATCCTAAAAACACTTGGCGAGCGTCAGAAAAGGTGTTGGTGGGTTCCATGGTGCCCACGGGCACCCTGTTGAGGACCCCTGCACTAGAGAGTGGCCAAGCACTGATTCTTCCATTTTGTAGATTCAGGGTGAGCCTCAGCAACTCTGCTCCAGTTCTGTGCGATGAGATCGTCAACGAGATCTTAAACCTTATTGTACAAAACATGGATACATCTCTTTTTTTAAATATAAATTTTATTTTAAATTTTTGAGGGGATGCAGAAAGAAAAAAGGAATATGGAAAAAAAGCATAGAGAATATAATTATAAAAAACATAACGTAAGGGCAATTTGACGGCGACGGAGGACACTCCTTGATCAGAATAGATGAGTATATAAAAAACAGTATATGGCATAATAGCTTAACAAATATATAACATAATACATATGGTGTAATGGCATTAAAATATAGCAAATGGGTTTCAAATACAGGGCTATTTTTGGGCAGGAACGCACAGGAATGGAGTTCCGGCTGGCTCCCGAGTTGGCCACACCCAGCAGGAACTCATTAGCATAATAGGCCACACCCAACAGCAGAAACTCATTAGGACTGGCTACATTAGGGGTGTGTGGCCTAACATGCAAAGGAGTTCCTGCTACAAAAAAAGCCCTGGGTTTTGACAACAAATAAGGTAAACAGAAGCAAAGGTGAGTGTGTCTGGATGACCACACTTCTGGTAACATCGGTGTGTGGCCTAATATGCCAATGAGCTGTGCTGTCAGGGGTGTGGCCCAATATGCTAATACGTTTCTGCTGTTGGGTGTGGCCTATTATGCTAATGAGTTCGTGCTAAGGTTTTTCTACAAAAAAAGCCATATATATATATGTGTGTGTGACATCGGAACTTAGAATGGAGGGAGGTGTTGAATGGGCTGCCCGCAGGGCTTGGTTCTGGGCCCGGTATTTTTCAATATCTTTATCAGTGATCTGGATGAGGGTGTGGAGGGGCTACTCATTAAATCTGCAGATGACGCCAAATTGGGAGGAGCAGCCAACACCCCAGGAGATAGAGAGAGAATTCAACGAGATCTGAACACGCTGGAAAAGAGGGCGGATGTGAACAAGATGCCATTTAACAAGGATAAGTGCCGAGTTCGACATCTGGGTAACAAAGATGAGGAACATGCATACTGGCTGGGGGATACACTTTTGGGTAGCAGTGTGTGTGAATAAGATCTTGGGGGTAAGGGTGGACCAAAAGTTAAATATTAGCAGCCAGTGTGATGCGGCGACAAAAAAGGCTAATGCGATCTTGGGGTGTATCAACAGAGGCAAGTCGAAAGATGCCATAGTCCCGCTGTACACTGCATTGGTCAGGCCGCACCTGGAGTATTGTGTGCAGTTCTGGAGGCCTCGCTTCCAAAAGAATGTGGACAGAATGGAGCGGGGGCACAGGAGAGCGACGAGGATGATCGGGGGCCTGGAGACCAAGCCCTACGAGGAAAGGCCGGGGGACTTGGGGATGTTCAGTCTGCAGAAGAGGAGGTTGAGGGGGGACAGGATTGCTCTCTTGAAGGATTGGAAGGGCCGTCACTTAGAGGGGGGCAGGGAGCTGTCCCTGTCGGCAGCAGAGGAGAGGACTTGCAAGCAGTGTTCCCTCTAAGCTGAGTTAGTGTGAGCTAGCTCACAGTTTTTTAGCCTCCGGCTCACACATTTTTGTCTTAGCTCAGGAAGGAGGGCTCCAGAGCAAACTGATTTATGCAGCAGCCAAATGACTTGCTCACAACTTTGATGCCGGTAGCTCACAAAATAGAATTTTTGCTCACAAGACTCCACAGCTTAGAGGGAACATTGCGTTGCAAGAATGGGTTTCAATTAAGGGCCAAAAGTTACCAGCTGGACCTTAGGGGAAAGTTTTTTGACAGGAAGAGTTGTGCATGACAGTGGAATCAGCTGCCTGGGGAGGTGGTGAGTTTCTCCTCCCTGGCAATCTTGAAGAAGCGGCTGACAAACGCTCGTCAGGGATGCTCTAGGCTGATCCTGCACTGAGCAGGGGGTTGGACTAGATGACATCTAGGGACCCTTCCAGCTCTGTGATTCTATGATTCTAAGATCAGTATAATGACCTACTTGATATATTCTACCATTTTCTCATACTATATAATCATTTTATCTTATTGATTTTTTTCTATTATAAGGTATAACATAAACAACCACATGGGAATTTTTTATAAAACTTTCACACAACAGTCTGTTGTAGCAAACAGCACATACAAATAATACCCTTTAAATTTCATATTAAAACTGTCGTATAGTGTTATCCAGGGGTCATTTCGTAGAAAAAGAGGTGCAGGAGCTCATTAGCATATCTCATTAGCATAACTCATTTGCATACGCCACATCCCCTGACATCACCAGAAGTGTGTCAGAAGGCAATGCCCACCGCTCAGGCTCCACTGGACTGTTTTGGATTGCTAGCTATTGGGGGGGGGGATGTGCAGCTCTGTCCTCGCAGAGGAGGGAGAGCTGGTACCTGAATAAAATTTGGTCTTAAAGGTGCCACTGGACTGTTGTGGACCGGGGGGAGCGCTGCAACTTACCTGGCTGCTTCTTGCTCTGACTGAGGGCTGCTGGGAGCAGGGGTGGGGCTTGTTGCATGTGCCCGCCCCCTGGGCTCTTTACTGCCGGAGCTCCGCTCCTGTGCGCTCCTGCAGGAAATGACCCCTGGTGTTATCCTATAATATTAGACCGTTCAGATATATAACCAGAGAGATTGGTTATAGTA
>NW_015172137.1:6177-17455 GCF_001447785.1 Gekko japonicus | reverse complement strand
AAAGGTGCCACTGGACTGTTTTGGATTGCTAGCTATTGGGGGGGGGGAATGTGCAGATCTGTCTTCGCAGAGAAGGGAGAGCTTGTCCCTGAATAAAACTTGGTCTGAAAGGTGCCACTGGACTGTTTTGGATTGCTAGCTATTGGGGGGGGGGAATGTGCAGATCTGTCTTCGCAGAGAAGGGAGAGCTTGTCCCTGAATAAAACTTGGTCTGAAAGGTGCCACTGGACTGTTTTGGATTGCTAGCTATTGGGGGGGGGGAATGTGCAGATCTGTCTTCGCAGAGAAGGGAGAGCTTGTCCCTGAATAAAACTTGGTCTGAAAGGTGCCACTGGACTGTTTTGGATTGCTAGCTATTGGGGGGGGGGAATGTGCAGATCTGTCTTCGCAGAGAAGGGAGAGCTTGTCCCTGAATAAAACTTTAGAGGGAACATTGCACTGGACTGTTTTGGATTGCTAGCTATTGGGGGGGGGGAATGTGCAGATCTGTCTTCGCAGAGAAGGGAGAGCTTGTCCCTGAATAAAACTTGGTCTGAAAGGTGCCACTGGACTGTTTTGGATTGCTAGCTATGGAGAGCTTGTACCTGAAGGCAGGCTGGGGGGGGGCTCAGCAACTTACCTGGCCGCCTCTCGCTCCTCGTGGCCCGACTGAGGGCTGCTGGGACTTGTTGCCGGTGCCCGCCCCCTGGGCTCCTTATTGCCGGAGCTCCGCTCCTGTGCGCTCCCGCAGGAAATGACCACTGCTGAGATGTAAGGTGTCCAGATCGTGCAGCCAGCTGTACACGCAAACCAGCAGACGCTGAGACGACGTGCCAGTGGTTCCCGAGGCCACCCCGCTCCAAGATGTATTCCTAGCAACACGAAACACCCAGAACAGCCATTCGCCATTGTGGTTTAAACAGATGCTTCCTGACGCCATTGGGGAAGTTTTCTCTACAACGCAGGTGACACACTCCCCCCAACCTTCTCCGCAGCGAAGGCACAAAAGCCTCTTTTCCTGCCGTCCGTTGACAAAGGACTTGGCCTTCCTAATCCTCTCAAGGAACCGGTTTTACCTGACCTGGCCGAGGAAATGGACTTCCGTAATAATAGGGGATAGCCGATGAGTCATCCCAACCCTCGAGGTGTCTCTGCCACAGACTTAGAGTTTAATATTGACCAACCCTTTAAGCCCCCATCCCCATTGTGGACGCGGCTTTTGGAACGGACCACAATGAGGTTGTCTCAAGGGAGGCGGCCAGCAAAGCCCTCCTCCAGAGCCCCCATACAAAAGAAGAAGAAGAAGAAGAGATTGGATTTCTACCCCCATGGCCCTTCACTACCCAAAGGTGTCTCAGAGCGGCTCACAATCTCCTTTCCCTTCCCCTCCCCACCACAGACACCCTGTGAGGCGGGTGGGGCTGAGAGAGCTCTCTTGAGAACTGCTCTTGAGAGAAGAAGAGATTGGATTTCTACCCCGCCCTTCACTACCCAAAGGAGTCTCAGAGCGGCTGACAAACTCCTTCCCCTCCCCCTCCCCACCACAGACACCCTGTGAGATAGGTGGGGCTGAGAGAACTCTGACAGGAACTGCTCTTTTTCAAGAACAGCTCTTATCAGAACTATGGCTTGCCCAAGGTCATCCAGCAAGTGCAAGTGGAGGAGTGGGGGAATCAAACCCGG
This sequence comes from Gekko japonicus, assembly GCF_001447785.1. Taxonomy (NCBI): domain Eukaryota; kingdom Metazoa; phylum Chordata; class Lepidosauria; order Squamata; family Gekkonidae; genus Gekko; species Gekko japonicus. Next base: position 15,793 of record NW_015172137.1, on the reverse strand, counting down.
TTCTTTCAGATCAGAGTCCGCACACTTAACCACTACACCAAACTGGCTCTCAAGTGGGCACCCAGCAACATGCTCGCTCTCTAGATCTGTTAGCGCTCTAGCTCTTCCTATCCTGAAACCCACCCTGCCTCTAAGACTTTTGAACTGCAGCCAAAGTCCCCACGTGTTTCTGCTGGTTCAGAACATCTATATATCTAATAGCCAACTTGCCCCCGGAGTGCGGATCGCTAGATCAGCGCTCTGGGGGCAGCTGGGGGGCCGGGGGAGGTTTGTGCACACGTGGGCCAGTCCCCACGTGTGCACAAAAATAAAAAAAGTTAAAAAAAATTCCGGGGGATGTTTAAATCCCCCCGAAAGTGCAAGAGCGTTCCGTGCGCACGCGCACAGAACGCTCTGCTGCCGGCCTCGCCGCCGCCGCTTTGGATCCAGCGGTCTGGCCGGCCAGCCAGCCAGCCGGAGCCCAGCGAGGCTCGGGCGGCTACAAGCTGCCGGGCCTCGCTTCGGAGGGGAGGGGAGGGGGAGGGGGAAAGAGACGAGCGAGGCCCAGCTGCAGGAGCTGCCGGGGCTCGCTTCGGAGGGAAGGGGGAGGAGGGGGGAAGAGATGAGGAGGCCTGACGGCTCGCTTAGGAGGGGAGGGGGAGAGAGACGAGGGAGGCCTACGGAGGGGGGGGGAGGGGGGGAGAGAAAAAGTGGAGACCCAACAGTACGCAACATTTTGTTGCGTGTCTCCACTTGTAGACTAGTAAAAGCCATCCTCAAATTCATTGTTGTCAAAGTCCTTAAATATGAGGTCCTGACATGATCTCTTTTCAGGAATTTAAATAGGGGGACCAAACCATTAAAGGAGTTTTGTGCCATCAGCTCAGTTCAGTATTCACACACATACTCCAAATGTGGAATTATGACATGAAAGAGTGGTCAAGCTGGCAGTGGGTGGGTGAGAGGTGTGGACCCAACACACAAGTACTCTTGAGTGGTGGTTGACGGGCTAATGGCTGATGGAGCACAAAGCACAGCCAATGGGAGAGCTGGAAAGTGCCAACACATTACGGCTTTTATATATATCAAATGCATGGGATAGAGACAGTGGACAGAGAGAACTTTTTCTCCCTCTCCCCTAATACTAGAACTCGGGGCATCTAATGAATGTGATGGCAGTAGATTCAGAACAGCCAAAAGGAAATACTTCTTTATACAATGAGTGATTGAAATATGGGATTTGCTGCCAGAGAATGTAGTGATGGCTACAGGCATAGACAGCTTTAAAAGGGGATTAGACAGGTTCATTGAGGACAGGTCTACCTGTGGCTACTAGCCATGGTGACTAAAGGGAATGTCCGCATACAGAAACCATAAACCTCTAAATCCCAGTGCCCTGAGGCAACACCTGGGGAAGGCATTGACCTCTGTTCCCTGTTGTTGATCCTCTCAAGGAACTGGTTGGCCACTGTGTGGGGCAGGAGGTTGGACTAGAAGGACCACCGGTCTGATCCAACAGGGCTCATCTTCTGTTCATTTCTGACTTGCATTCTCACAGCTTCTGTCATGCTCAGCCCACAACTGCCCTCTCTATTCATTAAGCTGCTTTTCTTTCCACCCAGCCTAACTTTAACATTTCATTAGTTTGTGACATACTGAGAGGTAGAGCATTCCTCTCCTCTCTTCTCAGTTCTGCCTGTTCTCTCCTCGGCTTCCTCCTGAGACATAAATACATTACTCCATAAAAGGGACAGAAGAATCTTAGATCTGCATTGGAGTGGAACGCCAGGTGAGATCTGAGAATCCCAGGAGCATTCTCAGCAAGCAGTGAACAAGGTATGGTAAGACCCCAGCACTCTCCCCTCCTCTACACTCACAGACTCTCCATCATGTGTTAATGTTGCTCTTCTGAGTGGGTCGATGAATCATTTACAGGATAGAGAATATAGAAAGGCATGCTGGAACCATACCAAAATAATGGTCCACAGGATGCCATGGCTGTATAGGCTGTCAGCATATGCAATTTACTGCAGTGTGTACATTGTGAAGCCCGGAGAGACGGTTTACTTTTCCGGTCATATAATTCATCTGATGAGTTTGCAGGAAATCCTTTTGCCCTGTTGTTTCCTATGTTATAATTTTTCACTTTTTTAAAAAAAGCTCAACGCTTCCAAAAAGAACAATACAGGGGCATGGAAATGGGTCACAGTTGGAGATTTATAGGTTAGATACATTTGTTTACTGTTTTCCAGTGACCAAAAAAAGTCAACTTGATGACTGTAAACAAGTTAGCATAACACCTGAGGCTCTGGGAGGATTTTAATAGGGAATAGCACAGATCTCCCGCCGTTGAGGCAAAATCCTCTAGCATCTTTGCAAAAGACACACATAAAAATAGGGGTGCATGTGAGAGAATATATTCTAACTGGACTTATGTGACAGCCTTGGGCTCTCTTTTTATTTCCAAATGTCCAGCCATAATGATATAGTATGGCCTGGAAGGTAAACACAGCAGAAGGTAAGCAAAGTTCCATCAGTTGCATTCACACACCTTGAGAAACCTTGGTCAAACCATGATCAGACCTAGTTTGATCAAACCCCATTTAGCTGGGACATCTGAATGCAAACAATACAACAACCTTGGACACCAAAGCAGGATTTTAACTTAGATTTGTAGCTGGCTTGTGATCCCTATTTCCTATTAGTCTCTCCTATTTTTTCCTTTGGGATGCGCCATCCCGCCGAGGACAGGTAAATATTGCCCCTCCACGAAACATCCTGCTCATGCGAATGTCTCTTGATTTTCTATCTAGTTTCCTAGAAGCTGTGTAACTGTCCGTGTGCTCGTGTATTGTTTGCTTGTGAAGAATCTACAGTAAAGGAATCATTTTGTATTGAAACCAGCCTCCGTGTCTATTTCTGGTGCTTCTGGAAGAAGCGGGACCCCTGTATATAAAGATGCTTGTTCCCTTATTGCCTATTGCTATTTTAAAACATCTCATATTCCCCAATATTGATAATAACTCGGAGCTGCGGTGGCTCAAGTGGTTAAGACGCTGAACTGCAGGCTGTGGAAGGTCAGTAGTTCAGCAGTTCGAGACCCGAGTGTGCCGCAGGACGGAGTGAGCTCCCGTCTCTAGTTCCAGCTCCTGCCAACCTAGCAGTTTGAAAGCAAGAAATTGCAAGTAGATAAATAGGGACCGCTTCGGTGGGAAGGTAACAGCGTTCCGTGCGCCTTGGTGTTTAGTCATGCCGGCCACATGACCACAGAAACGTCTTCGGACAGCGCAGGCTCTTCGGCTTTGAAACGGAGATGAGCACCGCAACCCTAGAGTCGGACTCGACTGGCTTTCGAGCAAGGGAACCTTTACCTTTACTTTACCAGAGCTATCAGGATAACAGGGCAGAATGAAAACGTGACGGGCAGAGAGATCTTCCACGTAAACTGGAAGATTAACAATTTTGAGCTGTCTCCCCGGACTGTTAATTTTTTAAAAAAGTGTAAATATTTGCTGTTACTAGGACTCACCTTTGGCACATCCCTAAACGTTACCTATGACCATTGATTCCAGATCGGCAAACGGAGCTATGGGGATGTATTTTTCTGCTGCTGGAAGGAGAAAGTTCTTGATCGGCTGTTTGAGGACTGGGACTCATGGCTGGCCAACATGCCTGGGGAAAAATGTTCTGTCCGGTGCTCCCTCTAAGCTGTGGAGCCTTGTGAGCAGAAATTCTACCATGTGAGCTCCTGGCATTAAAGTTGTGGGCGAGCCGTTTGGCTGCTGCACAAATCAGTTTGCTCTGGAGCCATCCTTCCCGAGCTAAGACAAGATGTGTGAGCCGGAGGCTAAAAAAATGTGAGCTGGCTCACACTAACTCAGCTTAGAGGGAACACTGGTCCTGTCTATTAAAAAAGAAGACGCTTAATATGTGTAAGTGGACAACAGAAACTTTTTGTGGTAAATGACATCACACTGATGTGTGCCCGTGTGGGGCAGCGGTTAGCGCATCAGACTAAGTTCTGCGAGACCCAGGTGCGAATCCCTACTCTGCAGTGGACTCATATAGTTCCTGGGAAATCCATATGATCTTGAAATCCATAAGTCACAAAGGATCCCTTGTGACTGAATAAACTGGCTTCTGTATGTGCTTCTATTGAGATTGGGTCCCTCTGTAGCCGATTGGTTTTGAAAAAGGATTATTCGAAACGCGGCAGCTTGCATCTGGACTATGCGTTTCTTCTATGGCTTAAGGATTTCAAGATCATATGGATTTCCCAGGAACTATATGAGTCCACTCTATGATGAATGTATATCAAGTTGGACTATGGAATTACAATACAACAGGAGTGAGACACACTGAAATTTTGGGGACTTTATTTTTCTGTATTACTGGTCGAATCCGCATTTATCTTTCCCACCGGTGTCCTAGCCTTCTGACACCGTCTTTGAAAAAGCTGTCTACATTTGGTGTCGTTTTCACACCTCAAGAGTGCTAGCATACTTTTGCATGTCCACATATGTTTATCGTCCTTTCGGGGCGGCTCCACTGTCATTGTGTCTCCACACTGCTTTAAAAGAATCTTCTCCAAACAACATTCAAAGAAGCATAGAGAATGACGGCGTCACAGCAGCACGAAACTGATTTAAAAATGCAAATGCAGATTTGACCAAAGTTGTTTCTTGTAAGAACACCTTGGCTCGATCTAGTTATATGACTGTATTATTGAACTCGGCATTAAATATTATCTTGATACGTTTTTGTTTATCCTTAGCCAGCGGTTTTCTGTGCTTTGTACCTTTTCATGTACGCTGGTTCCCTCTTCTTTTTTAGTTTCCGGGTGGTGGCTGGTAGCCAGGTTACAGAGGTCTGTTTCCGTGGAGAAAATGGCCGCTTTGGGGAGCGGACTCCGTGGCATAAAACCCTGCTGAGGCCCCGCCCCTCCCAAAACCCCACCCACTCCCAAAAACTTTAGGAATTTCCCATGTGAGGGTTGTCTACTCCTGCCCTATACCCTGCCCCCTGCCCCGGTCTGGTCTCCCACAATTATCAAGCTACCAAGTTTCGTTCCAGGCCTTTGCAAAAGCAGAAGGCACGAAGTCCTGCCACACACACTGAAACGTGGACTGAAGCCACGTTTGTAAAAGGAAGATTTTCCTTTCATAAGCGAGAAGCGGATCTGGAATATCTTGGCCCTTGGTGCAAATTTGTAGAGTTCCTTAGATATAAAAACAATTCCCATCCTCTCTTTATTGTGGTCAAAAGGCTTGATGATTTAACAGGCTGCCATCTGTTCAATCCTAAAAGAAACCAACCCTGACTGTTCCCTGGAAGGCCAGATAATGAAACTGAAGCTCAAAGACTTTGGCCACCAAATGAGAAGGGAGCACTCCCTGGAGAAGAAGACCCTGATGCTGGGAAAGACTGAAGGTCAAAGAAGACGGGGACAGCAAAGGATGAGATGGTTAGACAGTGTCATAGATGCAATGAACATGAAATTGAGCCAACTTCAGAAGACGGCGGAAAACAGGAGGGCCTGGCGAGATCTTGTCCATGGAGTTGCAAAGAGTCGGACTCGACTGTGCGACTGAACAACAAACATCTGTTTTCTGTTAGGCCCCTGCATTCTAACAGATTTCCAGCTGTTTTCTGTTAAATAAACATTAATTTGTTTAAATGAAGGGAGGGCAAGAACGCACCCTGGCTGATCTCTGGCTACCAAATCTCTGTTCAAGGCATAAGGAGGATATTTTTTTCCTGGGTGATTGCTTCACAAACATCCATTCACTGATCCTCGTATAGGGAGGGCAAAGTGGGGGGCGCCAGGGTTTGACATTTAAACAAATATCCTCCTCTCTAAAATGTGTTTTCCCAAGAAAGTACTCCGGGGACATGTTTTCCCCAGTAGACGTAGAATGCTCTCAAACCTGTTTCTCATGTTGTAGCAGTCCACAATTAGATCTTTGGAGGAGGAGGAGATTGGATTTATACGATGCCCTTCACTACCCGAAGGAGTCTCAGAGCAGCTTACAAACTCTTTTCCCTCCCCCTCCCCACAACAGACACCCAGTGAGGTAGGCCGGACTGAGAGAGCTCTCCCAAGAACTGCCCTTGAGAGAACAGCTCTGAGAGAACTTGTGATTCACCCAAGGTCACACCAGCAGCTGCCTGTGGAGGAGTGGGGACTCCATCCCAGTTCTCCCAGATTAGAGTCTGCGCTCCTAACCACTACTCCGAACAGGCTCTCTCAGGGGACATGTTTCCCCAGTAACCACTTAGAATGCTCCCAAACCTGTTCATTTCCTCACGTTGTGGCAGTCCACAATTAGATCGTTGGTCGTAGTCTCTCATCTTTGCGTCCTGATGATTTCCAAAGAGGGACTAAGGAATAGGCGGGTCTGTGATTTAGAGAGCTGCTTTCACTTATAATGGGCCACCAAGGTCACTGCTCGCTATCAGACTGGCTGTGTACCCAGGGATTGCCATTTCTTCATTTCTAAGGGAGAATCCAGGTGTTATCAAAGGCTTTCACGGCCGGAGTTCACTAGCTGCTGTAGATTTTTCGGGTTGTCTGGCGGTGGTCTTGGCATTGTAGGACCTGACGTTGCGCCAGCAGCTGTGACTGGCATCCTCAGAGGTATCACACAGAAAGAGGGAGTACTCTCTGTGTCAAGGTGAGAAGAAGAAAAACGGTAGGCAGGTAATTTATATCTACTCAGGAAGGTGGGGGTAGGGCTGAGTCATTATCTTGTAGGAGTCCCCCAGGCTGTGAACATGCAAATGGAGGAAAGCTCCCTCCTCAGGAAAGCTCCTCCATTTGCATGTTCACAGCCTGGGGGACTCCTACAAGATAATGACTCAGCCCTACCCCCACCTTCCGGAGTAGATATAAATTACCTGCCTGCCATTTTTCTTCTTCTCACCTTGACACAGAGAGTACTCCATCTTTCTATGTGATACCTCTGAGGATGCCAGTCACAGCTACTGGCAAACCGTCAGGTCCTACAATGCCAAGACCACGGCCCACACAGCCCGGAAAGTCTACAGCAGCTAATCCAGATGCTGTTGGTTTCCTCCAATGGTTTCCTATCTTTTGTCAGACTTGATTTATGGTGCTTTGTAACAATATACAGTTGTAGCAGGAGCCTATGCAAGTAGACAAAATGTGACTGAGGTTCCTCAAGGCTTTTACATAGTCCTCGTTTTCCTCTTTGTCTTTCTGTTTCCAGCTTAATTAATCACAGGCTGCTCATGTAAGGAAGCGTTGCGGGATAAATCCTTAATTATCCCCTTGTGTTTCTCTCTGTGTGTTAACTGATCCAGTTAATTAATTAAAGTAATTAAACTGTCTGTTCGACACAGAAACAATAACTGGTGTTTAAAAAGGGAAATCGTAGGGAGAAGTCGAATTCACTGACTTCTAAGCAAAGACGTAGAAGAAGAAGAAGAAGAAGAAGAAGAAGAAGAAGAAGAAGAAGAAGAAGAAGAAGAAGAAGAAGGAGAAGAAGAAGAAGAAGGAGAAGAAGAAGAAGAAGAAGAAGAAGAAGAAGAAGAAGAAGAAGAGATTGGATTTATACCCCGTTCTTCACTACCCAAAGGTGTCTCAGAGCGGTTTACAAACTCCTTTCCCTTCCCCTCCCCACAACAGACATCCTGGGAGGTAGGTGGGGCTGAGAGAGCTCTTGACAGAAACTGTCCTCGAGAGAACAGCTCTGACAGAACTACAGCTTGCCCAAGGTCACCCAGCAGCTGCAAGTGGAGAAGTGGGGAATCAAACCCGGTTCTCCCAGATTAGAGTCCGCACACTTAACCACTACACCAAATTGGCTCACCAGTAGTAGGATCTTGTTCCTGGGGACAGACATTTCTGGATCTTCATGTGGATTAGAGCGCCATCTGGAATTATCATTTCAATTCCTCCTGCAACTGTGACAGAGGAATGACCGAGCGGCACAGATATGTTAATGTATTGTTATCCGGCCTTTCCTTCCTTCCGGCTCGAACTGGCATACATCATTCTCCTCTCTTGGATTTTATCCTCAAAAGAACCCTGTGATGTAGGTGACTCATAGAGAGAAAGAGTTTATGATTGGCCCGAGTTCACCCACCAAATGGTCAAACATCCTAGTTTGACACTTTAACCATTAAGCTGGCTCTTTCACCCCAAGGGTCCGAACTGGCGGTGACTGACCAAGAGAGAGATCTTGGAGTCGTAGTAGATAACTCACTGAAAATGTCGAGACAGTGTGCGACTGCAAGAAAAAAGGCCAACGCGATGCTGGGGATTATTTGGAAGGGTATTGAGAACAATTCAGCCAGTATCATAAGGCCCCTGTATAAATTGATGGTGCGACCTCATTTGGAGTACTGTGTACAGTTCTGGTCACCACACCTCAAAAAGGATATAATAGCATTGGGAAAAGTGCAGAAAAGGGCAACTCGAATGATAAAAGGATTGGAACACTTTCCCTATGAAGGAAGGTTAAAGCGCTTGGGGCTCTTTAGCTTGGAGAAACGACGACTGAGGGGTGACATGATCGAGGTTTATAAGATTATGCATGGGATAGAGCAGGTAGAGAAAGAGGTCCTTTTCTCCCTTTCTCACAATACAAGTGTTATGTATTGACTTGAATGTAAATACTGATATGCGAATCGCCTGATTGAAACGCAATGTTAAGCTTCGCCCTGGGCTAGGATCCTAGTGTAACCAATAGGAGCCCTAGCCCAGAATGTGTCTGCCAATCACCGTACAAAGCGGGACCGCTTGTGATTGGGTGTATTCTCTTCAACCTCATAGGTTGCTATTTGTACAGGGTGTGTGGCTACACTAGCCGGGAAGGTTTAAATATAGACAACCCAGTGTATTTATGCTCTGATGGGTTCTGGCTGGCGATTGTTGTACCGTGTTGGAGAAGTAACAAAGCTGAAGAATAAAACCGCATTCTTGCTGAAATCACTCTCCGACTTCTTTGTTAAGTTCGCGACTTAACAATTGGCGACGAGGATGGGATTCTAGTGCGGGTAGGCAGCCCCGCTGGGACGGACCCCACGACGGACAACGAAGAGATCGCAGAGGCCGGCCAGCCGCAGGCACCACCCGCTCCGGTGGCTCCGCCTGTGCGCATAAGGATGGCCGCGAGCAGCCAGAAGTTCGAATGTTTCGAACCGACTACGGAAGACTGGGACTCTTACCTCACGAGGTTTGAGTTCCATCTGGAGGCGAATGACATCACGACGGAGGAGAAGAAGCGGGCGACGCTGCTCAGTTCGTGTGGGAAGAACGTGTTCGACATCGCCCGGTCACTGGTGGCACCAGATGACATCAAAACCGTATCCTTTGAAAGCCTGACAGACAAGCTGAAATCACATTTCTCTCCACAGCCGTCGGAAATCGCCTGCAGGCACGCTTTTTACAAGCGGGGCCAGAATACGAACGAGTCCATAGCTGAGTACGTTGCAGCTCTTCGCAAGGCAGCAAGGCCTTGCAACTTCGCGAATGTGGAGGAGGCCCTCCGGGATCGCCTCGTCTGTGGTCTGAGAGACGAGCGGCTGCAGCAACGCCTGTTCGCGAGAACTACGTTAACGTGGGCCATCGCTTATGCCGAGGCTGTCGCCGCGGAAGCTGCTGACAGATCAA
>NW_015172137.1:3070-3295 GCF_001447785.1 Gekko japonicus | reverse complement strand
AGAGTGCCCACCTATCTAAGCGAATATGATTGTACATAGTGTTTTTGCTTAGGGGGGAGGGATTTGTTATGTATTGACTTGAATGTAAATACTGATGTGCGAATCGCCTGATTGAAACGCAATGTTAAGCTTCGCCATGGGCTAGGATCCTAGTGTAACCAATAGGAGCCCTAGCCCAGAATGTGTCTGCCAATCACCGTACAAAGCGGGACCGCTTGTGATTGG
>NW_015172137.1:0-2918 GCF_001447785.1 Gekko japonicus | reverse complement strand
AAGAAGAGATTGGATTTATACCCCGCCCTTCACTACCCAAAGGTGTCTCAGAGCAGTTTACAAACTCCTTTCCCTCCCCCTCCCCACAACAGACACCCTGTGAGGTAGGTGGGGCTGAGAGAGCTCTTGACAGAAACGGCTCTTTCTCAAGAACTGAAGAAGAAGAAGAGATTGGATTTATACCCCGCCCTTCACTACCCAAAGGTGTCTCAGAGCAGTTTACAAACTCCTTTCCCTCCCCCTCCCCACAACAGACACCCTGTGAGGTAGGTGGGGCTGAGAGAGCTCTTGACAGAAACGGCTCTTTCTCAAGAACAGCTCTTATCAGAGCTACGGCTTGCCCACGGTCATCCAGCCAGGTACAAGTGGAGTAGTGGGGAATCAAACCCGGTTCTCCCGGATTAGAGTCCACGCACTTAACCACTATACCAAACTGGCTCTCAGTTGGAGCAGAGGTCCATCAGTGGCTATTAGCCACAAGGTATAGATAGGAGCTCTCAGTCTGGGGCAAGGGATGCTCTGTATTCTTGGTGCTTGGAGGGGGCAACAGTGGGAGGGCTTCTAGTGTCCTGGCCCCACTGTTGGACCTCCTGATGGCCCCTGGTATTTTTGGCCACTGTGTGACACAGAGTGTTGGACGGGATGGGCCATTGGCTTGATCCAACATTGGCTTCTCTTGTGTTCTTATGTTTTTAAGGTATGAACCCATCTTTCTTCTACTTTCACAATGCATTCGACACATGCTACCAGTGATTTAATTTTCCCCCCGTCATCTGTCCTGTTCTTCTCCCCAGACGTCTGGCGGGCTGTCACCTTTAAAGCATAACGTGAACACTGATTCATTAAAACAGCTGCTCCGAGCTGCAAAACCGCTCTATGGCTGTGGAGGGTGGGTTTGTGATGGCACAAGTGTGAGCCAATCAGTGCTGTGTACTGCTGGCTTCACGTGTACACTGGCTGGGCAGAACTGATTTCTACGGGGACAGGTCCTGGCTGGGGAATCCTACACCTTTATAAAATATGATACATGTGTTATGACAGAGAAGCGCGAGTAGAAACTTCTTCATACCAAGTCAGACCACTGGCCCGCCTCAATATCGGCTGCTCTGACCGGCAGCTGCAACAGTCTTTCCTGAACTTGCAATGTAAGATCCTTTAACTAGATATGCCAGGGACTGAACATGGCATCTTCGGCATCCAAAACATGCGTTCTTGTACTGAGTCAAGACCAGTGTTCCCTCTAAGCTGAGTGAGTGTGAGCTAGCTCGCAGTTTTTTAGCCTCCGGGTCACACATTTTTGTCTTAGCTCAGGAAAGACGGCTCCAGAACAAACTAATGTATGCAGCAGCCCAGGGCTATTTTTGGGCAGGAAAGCACAGGAACGGAGTTCCGGCTGGCTCCTGAATTGGTCACGCCCAGCAGGAACTCATTAGCATAACAGGCCACACCCAACAGCAGGAACTCATTAGGATTGGCTACATTAGGCGTGTGTGGCCTAACATGCAAAGAAGTTCCTGCTACAAAAAAAGCCCTGGGTTTTGACAACAAACAAGGTAAACAGAATAAGAAGCAAAAGGTGGGTGTGGCTGGATGACCACACTTCTGGTAACATGTGGGCGTTGCCTAATATGCTAATAAGTGGTGCTGTCAGGGGTGTGGCCCAATATGCTAATGAGTTTCTGTTGTTGGGTGTGTCCTATTATGCTAATGTGTTCCTGCTGGGCTTTTTCTACAAAAAAGCCCTGCAGCAGCCAAATCACTCGCTCACAACTTTAATGCCAGTAGCTTACATAGCAGATTTTTTGCTCACAAGACTCCACAGCTTAGAGGGAGCATCGGTCACAACGTATGCTCTGGTATCAGTGCAATAGTGTACATGCGTCCAAAAAAATTGAGCAGATTCAGAACTCTTCCTCTAAAATGTTTTTCTTTTCCTCTCTTTCTTGAGTGTCGACCGGCGATGCACATAATTGCCAGCTCACTTTCTATTCCAGTGGCAAGGTGTGCATTCAACATTACTCATCGTTACTCATCACTGATAAAGCGAGAGAGGTCATCGTCCACTTCCTCCCACTGTTATTATTTTGAACACCCACCTGGCTTAACCTGGACTGTAGGAGAGAATGGAGACAGTGGAAAGAGGGATATTTTGGAAATGTCATTCCTTTCTGGGTCCCAAGCAATGTTCCCTCTAAGCTGTGGAGTCTTGTGAGCAAAAATTCTGCTTTGTGAGCTACTGGCATAAAAGTTGTGAGCAAGCGATTTGGCTACTGCATAAATCAGTTTGCTCTGGAGCCATCTTCCCTGAGCTGAGACAAAAATCTGTGAGCCGGAGGCGAAAAAACTGTGAGCTAACTTACACTAACTCAGCTTAGAGGGAACACTGGTCCCAAGATCCAGAATGCCCATAATGCCCCTGTATAAATTGACCTCATTTGGAGTCCTGTGTACAGTTCTGGTCACCACACCTCAAAAAGGATATTATAGCATTGGGAAAAGTGCAGAAAAGGGCAACTCGAATGATAAAAGGGTTGGGACACTTTCCCTGTGAAGAGAGGTTAAAGCGCTTGGGGCTCTTCAGCTTGGAGAAACGACGGCTGAGGGGGGACATGATCGAGGATCTCTGGCCAAACTGGCCAAACTGACCACTGCAATCAGTTCATATTTACATGTTTTTTAAAATAATATATATTTTTCCCTGTCACAGTTCCATCGGTTCACATTGAGGATTGATTTTCTGCTTTCCCCCCCTGGTGTTTTGGGGGTTTTTTTGCGCATGCGCTGAAGCGTTGCAGCGCTTCAGCAGCCTCAAGGGGGCAGGCGCAATCCCCGTTAAAGTACATTCCCCGTCCTTCGCAGTACAACTGCGGGGCGTTCCTCGTGTACGCTTCTCACCCCTTATCGGTTGCCTCTTTTCC
>NW_015172136.1:116890-117845 GCF_001447785.1 Gekko japonicus | reverse complement strand
GCTCCGCTCCTGCGTGCCCCTGCAGGAAACAACCCTTGGTTCCACTAGCAGTGGTGCCATTTTCTCCAGTGGAAGGAGCTGTCCCCAAGGGGAGATGCTTGTCCCACACAAGTGGAAGGCTCCTGGTATTGGAGGAAAGCATCTCCACCGGGTGGAACCGATTCTCGGGACCCCACCCCCTTTTGTCTTTTCCCTCTCGGTCCTTGAATCTGAGTTTTGCCTCTTTTCTCTCTCCTCTCTGGCAGGACTATGAGTTGTTTGTGGAAGCGGTGGAGCAGAACACCCTGCATGAGTTCCTGAAGCTGGCCTGAGCGTGTTCCTTCTCCCCCCCCCCCCCACCCTTTCTCCTCTCCCCCCCCCATTCAAAACTTGAACTTTGCATTCCAGATGGATCACCGTGTAACCTTGTAAGTCAGGATCAAACCTGTCCCGGTCCCGTGCACCCGAACTGTTCCTTCCCCCCCCCCCACCCCACCCTTTCTCCTCTCCCCCCCCCATTCAAAACTTGAACTTTGCATTCCAGATGGATCACCGTGTAACCTTGTAAGTCAGGATCAAACCTGTCCCGGTCCCGTGCACCCGAACCTCCCCCCCCCAACTGCCTGACTTCTGTTGCCTGCTTCACTCTGTATGGCCGTGAAAGGGAATCGACCAAAAGACACTTTGCACATTCCCTCGAATGCAGCCGGGGCCTTGTTCCTAGTGCCTCTCTGGATAGAGAAACCTGCCCAGTCCAAGGATGTTGGGATCTGAGCTTTTCTTCCCCGTTTTGTTATAAAAGCTTAAATGTGGGGCTTGGGTGCTGCCTCTTGACACGCAAACACTCATTTCCACACTTTTCCACACCAGAGCCAGTTTGTTGTCGTGGTTAAGTGCGCGGACTCTAATCTGGGAGAACCGGGTTTGATTCCCCCACTCCTCCACTCGCAGCTGCTGGTTGACCTTGGGCAACAAG
>NW_015172136.1:114165-116709 GCF_001447785.1 Gekko japonicus | reverse complement strand
TCTTCTTTTACCTCACAGGGTGTCTGTTGTGGGGAGGGGAAGGGAAAGGAGTTTGTAAGCCGCTCTGAGACTCCTTTGGGTAGTGAAGGGCGGGGTATAAATCCAATCTCCTCTTCTTTTACCTCACAGGGTGTCTGTTGTGGGGAGGGAAAGGGGGAGGAGTTTGTAAGCTGCTCTGAGACTGCTTTGAGTAGTGAAGGGTGGGGTATGAATCCAATCTCTTCTTCTTCTCCTCTTTGGTTCCATTGTGGAAAACAAGCCTGGCAGAAAGCCTGCCTTTCTTTTTCTTTTTTTGCTACACGGTAATGCAAAAGCACTGCACCAAGGTTGTGGGCTGAAACATCCTTCTGGGCCAGAGGAATAGGGGTTGCGTGTGTCCAGGGGTCATTTCGTAGAAAAAGAGGTGCAGGAGCTCATTAGCATAGCTTATTTGAATATGCCACACCCCCTGACATCACCGAAAGTGTGTCAGAAGGCAACATCCACCGCTCAGGCTCCACGGGACTGTTTTGGATTGCTAGCTATTGGGGGGGGGGAACGTGCAGATCTGTCCTTGCAGAGGAGGGAGAGCTTGTACCTGAATAAAACTTGGTCTTAAAGGTGCCACTGGACTGTTTTGGACCTGGCTGCTTCTTGCTGTGACTGAGGGCTGCTGGGAGCAGGGGGTGGGGCTTGTTGCATGTGCCCGCCCCCTAGGCTGTTTACTGCCGGAGCTCTGCTCCTGTGCGCTTCTGCAGGAAATGACCCCTGTGTGTGTCTTAAAACTACTTCAGCATAGCCCAGACCTCTCTCAAGGAAAGCAGCTTTAATCCAATGGTGAGACCTCCAATTCCATTTTAGGGTAGTCACAGAATGCCCTGATCGGATCTGTATTATTTCAGATGCCTGTTCCGTCGGCAGCTGTTGCATCCAAAATGATGCTTTCCTCTTGGGAGCGGGCGTTTTGCAAAGATGGACCAAGTGCATTTTTGGTTGTTTTTTTCGTGATTCCCCCCCGCTAAAAGCAAAGTTTGTAAAACGGGCACTCTCTTCTGAGATACTATTAAATGTTGCTAAAAAAAACCCTCTGCTGTGGCTTCCTGTGGTCTTTTTTAATTTATATTTTTATTGATGGTAAGAGTCTACGACAGCAGATAAATGATGTGCAGAAACATCAAAACAACAGTAACTCTGAAGCGCTGAACGCTGATACATACAAAAAGATAACGTTTTCCGTTTGAACACAACCAGATAATAAATCCCGTAGGCTCGAAGCTACTAACAAATGTTGGAGATGCAGGAGGAATGTAGGGACATTCATGCATATTTGGTGGAAATGTGACAAGGTTCAGAAATTCTGGAAAAAACTGCAGGGAATATTAACAAAAATTCTAAAAACTAAATTACCATTATTACCAGAGATATACCTTTTAAATATGATTCCAGATTCAATAAAAAAGTATAAGCAGATAATAATATATATTCTAACCGCGGCAAGAATCTTGATTGCAAAAAGGTGGAAATCGAATACTCTGCCCTCTATAAAGGAAGTAAAATATAAGATACTGGAAGTAGCAGAAATGAACAGAGTAAATATAGAACTACAACATAGACCGAAAGAAAAATACCGGGAAAAATGGGGAGTAATATATAACTGGCTAAGGATAAAGAAGATAGGAACTAATAGAGATTAGGCTAGCCATGTTAGGTTAAAGTTCAAGATGAAAGCGTATCAGAATTGTATAACTTAAAACTACAACCAGTTGTTTGAGTCTTTATGGGTTGTTTAACATTGTTATTTTGGAGATTGTTAAGTTATTATATTGAAATGGAAAAACCAATAAATATATTTATAAAAAATAAAAAAAATAAATCCCGTAGGCTCAAGAAGAGCATCTCTAAACTCACTCATCTGAGTACAGTTCATAGAGAAGTCCAGAAAATATAAGATATCTAGTCGGATAAACAAATGTTCTGGTATAGAGCAGTGCCATACTGCTTATTGTCGTTTTAATCAACAACGATGTTTAAAATCCAAGAGAGCCTTTATGAGCATTAACGAATAAGTGATAACTCGCAAACAATTTTGTAATCGAGGCCAAGAGGGAGATATAAATTCCTCTTTGGATAGGAACTCTAATATCGGGGTCGCTTCCTGTGGTTTTTAAAAATATGTTTACTTGGGAGATAGATGTTTGAGAGACCACCCTGCTTATTGATGCCAAAATCCATTTGCCAGTTCTGTCTGGTAGACTTCAGTGCAGAAAGAAGATGCCTTTGCTCAAGGTCTGGCTAGTTTGGTGTCGTGGTTAAGTGTGCGGACTCTAATCTGGGAGAACCAGGTTTGATTCCCCACTCCTCCACTTGCACCTGGCTGGATGACCTTGGGCAAGCCGTAGTTCTGATAAGAGCTGTTCTTGAAAAAGAGCAGTTTCTGCCAGAGTTCTCTCAGCTCCACCTGCCTCACAGGGTCCCTGTTGTGGGGAGGGGAAGGGAAAGGAGTTTGTAAGCCGCTCTGAGACACCTTTGGGTAGTGAAGGGCGGGGTATAAATCCAATCTCTTCT
>NW_015172136.1:99009-113198 GCF_001447785.1 Gekko japonicus | reverse complement strand
TTGCTCTGAATTATTGCATCAAAATGTCTGTGCTGTTGCAATCTTGAGTATGCAGTTCAGGTGTGTATCAGCACAGACATTTTGATGCAATAATTCAGAGCAAGAGGCACTGTGAAATGAACAAAATATTGCAAGAGTGCTCATGTCTGAAGCATGTTTTTATTTTAAGTTTAAAAAACCCCTTTGTGTTTGTGTCCTTTATAAAGTTTATATCTCCGCTCCCTGGCATTACGTTTTACGACACACATGGCCAGGCCCAACAAGGACTCATTTATGTCAGATCCGGCCCGACACCCCTGCTGTAGACATTCCAACCACATCTTCCATTCCCCCAGCTGCAGTTTTCACAAGATTTCTGCTCTCCCCCCACCCCAATCAGTGTTTGGAACAACCCTTCACTCTAATCAGGACAGTGTTTCCATAAAGCATGTGGAACTTGCTGGGGGGGGGGAGGGGTTTCCCTCACGCTTCCAATGGCTAGAAAACCCATTAACCATTTATTTGCTGATTGCAATGTGGAGATTTTGCATATGAACCTGGGAAATTCACGGTGGCACTAAGGCGAGAAGTTCTTTGCAAGTCTCCCAGACAGTTGGAGGGGTTTCCCCCCAAAAAAAACCTTTGCAAGTGCCGTCAGCAGAATCAGGGAAGGGCTTTGTCTACTCTACAGCCTCAAAACACACGAACACACACACACAGCCACCTCTGCAAACAGCCACCGCTGTAAGGAAGAAGATGCAAGCCTCGCAAGACAAGTGGGGCTCACCCTTCGGGCAACTGGCTGCGGCAGCAGCAGCAGCAAGAAAAGGCAGCACGTGCTAACCCCAGCTCATCCTGGCCCAACTGAGGGCTGCTGGGAGCAGGGGGCGGGGCTTAGCTGCTAGTGAGCTGGCCCTGGCTGCTCTTGGGAAGAAGAAAAGAAAAACCCACCGCTTTCAAAGCAGGAGGGGGATGCAGGGTGCGTGTGTGTGTGGCAAGCTGCAGAAGAGGGCTCCAAAAGCTGCATGTGGTTCAAGCCCCTCGGTCAGAGGTCGGTTCTTCCTCCTGGGAGGCCACAGGACGCTTCCCACCAGGAAGGATCGGGGCCTCCCCGGGGGAAGCAAGGCGAGAAGTTCTTTGCAAGTCTCCCAGACAGTTGGAGGGGTTTCCCCCCAAAAAAAACCTTTGCAAGTGCCGTCAGCAGAATCAGGGAAGGGCTTTGTCTACTCTACAGCCTCAAAACACACGAACACACACACACAGCCACCTCTGCAAACAGCCACCGCTGTAAGGAAGAAGATGCAAGCCTCGCAAGACAAGTGGGGCTCACCCTTCGGGCAACTGGCTGCGGCAGCAGCAGCAGCAAGAAAAGGCAGCACGTGCTAACCCCAGCTCATCCTGGCCCAACTGAGGGCTGCTGGGAGCAGGGGGCGGGGCTTAGCTGCTAGTGAGCTGGCCCTGGCTGCTCTTGGGAAGAAGAAAAGAAAAACCCACCGCTTTCAAAGCAGGAGGGGGATGCAGGGTGCGTGTGTGTGTGGCAAGCTGCAGAAGAGGGCTCCAAAAGCTGCATGTGGTTCAAGCCCCTCGGTCAGAGGTCGGTTCTTCCTCCTGGGAGGCCACAGGACGCTTCCCACCAGGAAGGATCGGGGCCTCCCCGGGGGAAGCTCAGTACCCTATGGGAAAGTTCGGGAAGGCACCAGCTCCCCAGCCCCCCTGAAGTCTACGCCTATGGGCCCTACCCCACACCACAGCAAGACTAGGCCAGACAGAGAAGCACATTATTATTTCTTTTGCTTCTTTGTTCACTGTGAAAGGTGTGCGGCCTGTGCCCACTCCACAGCCATTATTTTCAGGAAGGGTGTCTGAAGAACTGAGTCAAACTGAGGTGAAGAGAGATGAAATTTCTAAACCTGTTAGGGAAATTCAAAACTAATACGTCCCCCGATGGCATATACTCAAAGAGTTCTTAGGGAACTCTAATGTGAGATTGTTGATGTACTAACATGTATACTGAAAAGAGCAAGAGTCCACTAGCACCTTAAAGACTTAACAAAACCTGTGGCAGGGTATGAGCTTTTGTGAGCCACTGCTCATTCATATACAGATAGAATCCGAGTCCATCTGTCCTATATATTGGAAAGCGGAGTGATTTCAGAAGCAGAATGACATTAGCAGGCAAATGACAATAGAAGGTGTGACTGGATTAGGTGGGGCCTGTCATTCCATTGCCACAGCACTCCTGCTACCCCCAGGGGCTGTTGTTCCACCCTGGGGCCTGTCATTCAATTCCCAGAACCCATCTGCTACCCCCAGGGGATGTCATTCTAATCTGGGAGCTGTCATTCCAGTCCCAGAACACATCTGCTACCCCCAAGGACTGTCGTTCCACTCTGGGGCCTGTCATTCCAGTCCCAGAACACATCTGCTACCCCCAAGGACTGTCATTCCACTCTGGGGCCTGTCATTCCAGGCCCAGAGCACATAAGAACATAAGAGATGCCAATGTTGGATCAGGCCAAGGCCCACCCAGTCCAACATTCTGTATCACACAGTGGCCAGAAATACCAGTGCCATCAGGAGGTCCACCAGTGGGGCCAGGACATTAGAAGCCATCCCACTGTTGACCCCCCCAAGCACCAAGATGACAGAGCATCACTTGCCCCCGAGTCCCTATCTATACCTTGTGGCTAATAGCCACTGATGGACCTCTGCTCCAGATGCTTATCTAATTCCCTTTTGAAGCCGTCCATGCTTGTAGCCGCCACCACTTCCTGTGGCAGTGAATTCCAAGTGTTAATCACTCATCTTCTACCCCCAAGGACTGTCATTCCACGGTGGAGCCTGTCATTCCAATCCCATAATACTCCAACTACTTCCAGGGGACGTCATTCCACTTAGTGGTCTCTCATTTCAGGCACAGAACACTCCTACTACCCCCAGGGCTTTCATTCCACTCTCGGGTCTGTCATTCCATTTCCAGAACACTCCTGCTACTTCCAGGAGCTGTCATTCCACTCTGGGGCCTGTCATTCCAGACCCAGAACACATCTGTTACATCCAGGGGCTGTCATTCCAGTTTGGGGCCTATCATTGAAGTCCCAGAACACTCCTACTACCCCCTGGGGCTGTCATTCCACTATGGGGCCTGTCATTCCAGTCCCAGAATACTCCTGCTACTTCCAGGGGCTGTCATTCCATTGTGGGGTCTGTCTTTCCAGTCTCAGAAAACATCTGCTACCCCCAGGGGCTGTCATTCCACTGTGGGGCCTGTCATTCCAGTCCCACAATCGTCCTGCTACTTCCAGCGGCTGTCATTCCAGTTTGTGGTCTCTCATTTCAGTTCCAGAAACACTCCTGAAACAGAAACACATTCTACTCTGCGGCCTGTCATTCCAGTCCCAGAACACATCTGCTACCCCCAAGGACTGTCATTCCACTCTGGGGCCTGTCATTCCAGGCCCAGAGCACATAAGAACATAAGAGATGCCAATGTTGGATCAGGCCAAGGCCCACCCAGTCCAACATTCTGTATCACACAGTGGCCAGAAATACCAGTGCCATCAGGAGGTCCACCAGTGGGGCCAGGACATTAGAAGCCATCCCACTGTTGACCCCCCCAAGCACCAAGATGACAGAGCATCACTTGCCCCAGAGTCCCTATCTATACCTTGTGGCTAATAGCCACTGATGGACCTCTGCTCCATCCATTATTTCCAATGGGCCTTCAAGTCTCAGCAGCACAGTATCCCTTTCTGTATTGGCCCAAAGGACAGGCAGCATGCATCTCCTAGAAACCAGAAAACGGAAATAAAAAAGAAAAAGAAAAAAATCATATGACCCCGACGTGATTCGAACACGCAGCCTTCTGATCTGGAGTCAGACGCGCTACCGTTGCGCCACGAGGTCCTCATGGTTTTCTGGGTAAGTAGAGCTATAAAACTACTGGAGTCCAACTGTCGGTCCCCTCCCCAAGAACCGTTGTGGGTTGTTTTTTTTACACCACGCTGGAAAACAATGAAAGCACAGGAAGATATAACGAAAACTAAAATCCATAGTTGCTTTTGAGCCCCTATCTACGCCTCTGGTCATTCAGCCACCTTCAGAGACAGCCCTGAATTCAGTGGGCGGCTGCAGGTTTCACACTCTCCACTGTTGAAGCGCTGTGACAGAGTCTGTCATTCCTTTGTTGGCGTTCTACACGGGTGCTTTCCCCCCACTATCTTTGGTGGAGGCTACACCCCTCCCCCATAAAAGCCTTTAGCTCCAGTGCATCCCTGTGGGCCCCTTTTAATGCCCTGCAACAGCCGCCCCAGAGCTCCACGGGACTTTCTCAGCAAAGGGGAAAACAGTCCCTGCGGGCTGATTTCAGTTGGCCGCTGCCGCCTTTTCTTTATTTCTCTTCCTTCCCCTAGCCCCGCCATTCTCCGTACACGCACTGAATGGAGACTTCCTCCCACTCCCTTTAAACAGGGTTACATCACCCACACGTCCTGTCTACATAACCCGTAAAGAGAGAGCATTTCTAAAGCAGTTCCTCGTTAGTATAGTGGTAAGTATCCCCGCCTGTCACGCGGGAGACCGGGGTTCGATTCCCCGACGAGGAGAGGTGATTCTTTTCCATTCTTAAAAAAAACAACGAACCCTGTTTCCTACAACTACAGTTACATTAAAAATTGTGTGGGTTTTTTTCCTTCTTATTTTAAAAGCCGACACAAGAAATATTCTCCCAAGCAAGAGCTTAAACTCCAGCCTCCAACTGACTGGCAGGGATACAAATAAGAATCTTCACAAACACCCCTATGCAGGAGTACTTAATATTTAGTGGGAAGAGAAAGAGGAAAAAGAAGAGGGAGGAGGAGGAGATTGGATTTATACCCGGCCCTTCACTACCCAAAGGAGTCTCAGAGCGGCTTACAAACTCCTTTCCATTCCCCTCCCCTCCCCACCACAGACCCTGTGAGGTAGGTGGAGCTGAGAGAGCTCTGACAGAAACTGCTCTTTTTCAAGGACAGGTCTTGTCAGAACTATGGCTTGCCCAAGGTCATCCAGCAAGGTGCAAGTGGAGGAGTGGGGAATCAAACCCGGTTCTCTCAGGTTAGAGTCCACACACACTTAACCACTACACCAAACTAAGTAAAAGTTCTATCCTTTCTCTCTCCCAGGAAGTGGTAGGTTTCAAAGTGTCTTTAGAACTTTATAACAAAGCTTTGCGCCCAGTGGCAACATAAAGACCCACAAAGTTTAATTCTGGGTCTAAGCTTTCATGGGCATGCACGCTTCTTCAGGTATGTGAAGAAGCGTGCCTGCACACAAAAGCTTATACCCAGAATTAAATTTTGTGGGTCTTAAAGGTGCCCCTTTAAGGAGCTGCGGTGGTTCAAGTGGTTAAGACGGTGAACTGCGAGCTGTGGAAGGTCGGTAGTTCAGCAGTTCAAGACCTGAGTGTGCTGCATGACTGAGTGAGCTCCCGTCTCTAGTTCCAGCTCCTGCCAACCTAGCCGTTCGAAAGCAAGAAATTGCAAGTAGATAAATAGGTACCACTTCGGTGGGAAGGTCACAGCGTTCCGTGCGCCTTGGTGTTTAGTCACGCCGGCCACATGACCATGGAAACGTCTTTGGACAGCGCTGGCTTTGAAACGGAGATGAGCACCGCAACCCTGGAGTTGGATCCGACTGGCTTTCGAGCAAGGGAACCTTTACCTTTTTAAAGGTGCCCCAGGACTCAAACTTCATTCCATTGCTTCAGACGAACACAGCTACCCCCCTGAATGTAGAACTTTATTTTTAACTTTGATCTGTTTATAAATGCAAAGAACTGAAGGATACAAAATAAAACCTACCTTTAAGGAGCAGTGAGGCGGCTAAGATTTGTTCTTCAGGAGCATCATATCCATCTGTGAGATTTTTATCCCAGCCCTCCTCGAAGGAACTCAGGACGGCATTCACAGTTCCCCCTGCTCCTTCTTACGTCTGGGCTAAGGGTGAATCGCTTCATGTGGATGAATGGAGATCTGAGCCCCAACAAGAAGACGACGAGAAGAGATTGGATTTATACCACCGCCCTTCACTCAGAGCGGCTGACAAACTCCTTTCCCTTCCCCTTCCCACAACAGACACCTTGTGAGGTAGGTGAAGCTGAGAGAGCTCTGACAGAAACGGCTCATTTTCTAGAACAGCTCTTATCAGAACTACGGCTTGCCCAAGGTCATCCAGCAGCTGTGAGTGGAGGAAGCCCACGCACTTCACCAATACACCAAACTGGCTCTACACCAAACTGGCTCTATACCACTACACCGGATTAGCTCTTTCTGACTTTGCTCATAATGAAGTACAAATGTTTACTCACCAGTGCCTAAAAATAAGCTCCTGTCAATTTAATTCTGAATACCTAGAGCAACAGGGCTTCGGTTTTTGCTGTGAATCTTATTTCTCCCCTTCCATCCGTCAACAGTGGATATATATTTTGGTGGGGTGTGGAGGTAAGCACGATAGGTGGTTTGCCATTCGTTGACTCTGCATAGGAAGAAGAAGAAGAGAGAAGAGATTGGATTTATACCCCGCCCTTCACTACCTGAAGGCGTCTCAGAGCAGCTTACAAACTCCTTCCCCTCCCCTCCCCACTACAGACACCCTGTGGGGTAGGTGGGGCTGAGAGAGCTCTGACAGAAACTGCTCTTTTTCAAGAACAGCTCTGACAGAACTATGGCTTGCCCAAGGTCATCCAGCCAGGTGCAAGTGGAGGAGTGGGGAACTACGGCTTGCCCAAGGTCATCCAGCCAGGTACAAGTGGAGGAGTGGTTCTCCCCGATTAGAGTCCGCGCACTTAACCACTGCACCAAACTCAGCAACTCTGGAATTCTTCGGTGATCTCTCATCCAGGCCTCCCTGGCTTAACCTGGGCCATCCAGCAGGGGGCGGTAGACATTTTACCACCTATTGACCCAAAGTCCTGTTATTTTTAGAAGCTTGTTTTAGGACCCGCAAACAAAAGAAAGTAGGCACTTCTGTGAAATGACTCCTGCCAACCTAGCAGTTCGAAAGCAAGAAATTGCAAGTAGATAAATAGGTACCACTTCGGTGGGAAGGGAACAGCGTCCCGTGCGCCTTGGTGTTTAGTCACGCCGGCCACATGACCATGGAAACGTCTTCGGACAGCGCTGGCTCTTCGGCTTTGAAACGGAGATGAGCACCGCAACCCTAGAGTCGGATCCGACTGGCTTCGAGCAAGGGAACCTTTACCTTTTACTGTGAAATGAACCATAGCAGTCTGACCCAGACCTTAAATTCAACACTCTCACCTCGACCCTTACCCCTAGTATATGCCACTCTCTGAATAATGTGGTATTTCAAACTTGCCCTTGTGCGCATGACAAATGTGAACTGCTTTAGTTTTTAGCAGTGTAATCCTAAACAGAGTTTCACCCTTTTTGAATCTGTTTAGAATTGTACTGCCAGGGTTACAAACTCTCAAACTCACCTATTCAGGAAGTAACTCCCTATTCAGGAAGTAACTGACCGCACTCAATGGCACTTTTCACTAATCGGGTTTAAGACGACACATGCCAACAAGATCTTTAAATTTAAAAGGGGCGGGCAACACAGGGTTTGGCCCGGTTCACAGCTGTGTAGGACTACAAGCAAACTGTTGCAGTGGTTTTCTTTTAGGATTAGTGTGAGGGTATTGTACATAAAGGAGGTGCGGTGGCTCAAGTGGTTAAGACGCTGAACTGCAGGCTGTGGAAGGTCGGTAGTTCAGCAGTTCGAGACCCAAGTGTGCCGCATGACGGAGTGAGCTTCCGTCTCTAGTTCCAGCTCCTGCCAACCTAGCAGTTAGAAAGCAAGAAACTGCAAGTAGATAAACAGGGACCACTTCGGTGGGAAGGCAACAGCGTCCCGTGCACCTTGGTGTTTAGTCATGCCGGCCACATGACCACGGAAACGTCTTTGGACAGCGCTGGCTCTTCGGCTTGGAAACGGAGATGAGCACCGCAACCCTAGAGTCGGACTCGACTGGCTTTCGAGCAAGGGAACCTTTACCTATTGTACATAAGCATTTTACTGTGATAGAAGATTTAGGCTAGTCATTAATACAGTAACTTGAGCTGCAGGGATCTCCTGGTGCAGGAAACGAAATACGTGTTACATTCTTATGAAACCATTGTTCATGTGCTGTAAAGCAGGGTGTCTTCTTTCAGCTGTATTGACTTTGTCAGAAGGAATGTCTGCTTTCCCTGAATCTTACACAGATCCCATTCATTCCCCCCCATAGGCATAATGATAACGCATGTGCTATAGATGTGGTTATACTTGTTTTGAGCGGTGGCTCAAGTGGTTAAGATGCTGACCTGCAGGCTGTGGAAGGTCGGTAGTTCAGCAGTTCGAGACCCGGGTGCCGCATGACGGAGTGAGCTCCCATCTCTAGTTCCAGTTCCTGCCAACCTAGCAGTTCGAAAGCAAGAAATTGCAAGTAGATAAATAGGTACCACTTCGGTGGGAAGGTAACAGCGTTCCGTGCGCCTTGGTGTTCAGTCACGCTGGCCACGTGACCACGGAAACGTCTTCGGACAGCGCTGGCTCTTCAGCTTGGAAACAGAGATGAGCACCGCAACCCTAGAATCGGATTCGACTGGCTTTCGAGCAAGGGAACCTTTACCTTTTACCTTTATACTTGTTTTAAAGCAGGGGTGTCGAACTCATTTGTTATGAGGGACAGATCTGACATAAATGAGACCTTGTCGGGCCAGGCCATGTGTGTCATAAAAGGTAACGCCAGGTAGCAGAGATATAAACTTTATAAAGGACACTGTGCTGCCCCCAGCCAGCGTTAATGTACCTTTAAGAGTAGTTGGGCCTGGGAACTGGAGTCCACAGTTAGGGGTCCCAGAAGCTTCCCTCTGACTGGCTCATTAAGAGTAATTTCCTGAGCTCAGAGGCAAAGATAGGAGTTTCATTGTTCTTTTCCGTTTCTTTGTCCATCAACCCCTACCGCAAGGAGAGGGGAAGCCCATCTCTTTTCTCACCACGGCCATGGGATTGACCTAGATCAGAAAGATGTAACGCTCTATCCAGCTATCAGTTCGATTGTGAGTAAATGATCTACTGAATGCACGTGAAGTGAAATAAAGACGATTTAAGCTCTCTTCAGTGGCTGTGCGTTGAGTCACACCTGGAAAGCGTTTGCCTTCAAACAGATATTTTATTCATTTCACAGTGTCTGATAACTGACACCTCTTGCTCTGAATTATTGAATCAAAATGTCTGTGCTGTAGCAATCTTGAATATGCTGTTCAGGTGTGTATCTGTAAGCTGCAAACCTACTTTTGATTTATTGACATTCACCACAGAAATCTCGTGCTCAGAGTCCAGGACCCAGGTTAAAACATGAAATGGATGAGTGAATGAATAAAATGAAATGGAGGAGAGAGTCTGGTGAAGCAGCAGCAGAACTGGAAGCAGGAGATGGCCAGTTCCACTGCGGGCCTGATAGAAGCCCTCTGGGGGCCTGATCCGGCCCCCGGGCCGCATGTTTGACACCCCTGTTTTAAAGTGATTGTAGTTTTAATCTGAGTGCCTTTTAGGACGCTGGAACACACCGGGAGTGTGTCCAGGTCCTGAAAATCCATTCTTTGCTTCTGGCAGAAAGGAATGTGAAAGCTGGTAGCTTTTTAAAGATAGCATGGACGGTGTGCAGCGCGGCCTGCCCCTTTTATCTCGGCTACCCTGAAACCACCCCCTTCCAGTGCTCATTGGTGCGTTTAAATGTCGCCAGACACTCCCCGGTGTGACGGAGGAGAGAGGGCCCAGAGGTCCGCCTCATCGAGATGAGTGCCCAGAGGTCCACCTCATCGAGATGAGACCACTGAGGGGTCACTCGATACCCCGAAATGAAACAAAGTGCCACTTGGGTGGTCTACCTCTCAGGGTTGGCGCAAGCCAAAATCACCAAAACCGCTCCTGCCACCCCCAAATTGCACCTGCCGCCTCGGGACACTCCCCCTGACCTCTCCTAGAAGGTGGGATGCCCGAGGGCACCCCAAAGGTGGAAACATTTGGGGAGCTCCCAATTGCCCCAAAAAGGGTGCCCAGAGGTCCACCTCGTCGAGATGAGACCACTGAGGGGTCACTCGATACCCCAAAATGAAACGAAGTGCCGCTTGGGGTGGTCTACCTCACAGGGTCGGCACACCCAGAAATCACCAGTCCCTGCCGCCCCCAAATTGCACCTGCCGCCTCGGGACACTCCCCCTGACCTCTCCAAGAAGGCTGGGGTTCTCTAGAGCATACCTCGATACCATGGCGCACACTGCAGGACCTGTGTTTCGTTTATTGCAATTCCCTATGATTTATTTCCTCAGGGTTTATTTCACATCACACAGAAGGGAAAGGGACTAGTTTGGGTACACTCTGTGTGTGTATGGTG
This sequence comes from Gekko japonicus, assembly GCF_001447785.1. NCBI lineage: Eukaryota > Metazoa > Chordata > Lepidosauria > Squamata > Gekkonidae > Gekko > Gekko japonicus. Next base: position 102,799 of record NW_015172136.1, on the reverse strand, counting down.
CTTAGCACACAGAAAGATACCTCAAAAAACTAATTTCACATTGGGGCAGATTCCCCTGTTGGATACACACCTCAAATCACCAGTCAGTTAGCAAGCAGGCACACAGCTGTAATGTCTCAAGGACACAGCAAAACTCCTGCACAGCCAGGCTCTGGGAGGGAGGAGGGGGTGAGGCTGGCAAGAAAGGCTGGCAAGAAAGGAAGGGGGGGGGGACAGCCAATGCTCCCTCTAAGCTGTGGAGTCTTGCGAGCAAAAATTCTACTTTGTGAGCTACCGGCATTAAAGCGGTGAGCGAGCGATTTGGCTACTGCATAAATCAGTTTGCTCTGGAGCCCTCCTTCCTGAGCTAGGGCAAAAATGTGTGAGCTGGAGGCTAAAAGACTGTGAGTTAGCTCACACTAACTCAGCTTAGAGGGAACACTGCCTTAGATAACTAATGCTCCCTCTAAGCTGTGGAGTCTTGTGAGCAAAAATTCTACTTTGTGAGCTCCTGGCATTAAAGTTGTGAGCTTTGGCTACTGCATAAATTAGTTTGCTCTGGAGCCGTCCTTCCTGGGCGAAGACAAAGATGTGCGAGCTGGATGTTAAAAGACTGTGAGCTAGCTCACACTAACTCATCTTAGAGGGAACAATGAAGATAAGCAATGCTCCCTCTAAGCTGTGGAGTCCTGTGAGCAAAAATTCTACTTTGTGAGCTACCAGCAAGAAAGTTGTGAGCGAGCGATTTGGAGACTTCATAAATCAGTTTGCTCTGGGGCCATCCTTCCTGAGCTAAGGCAAAAATGTGTGAGCCAGAGGCTAAAAAACTGTGATCTAGCTTACACTAACTCAGCTTAGAGGGAACACTGAAAAGCAATGCTCCCTCTAAGCTGTGGAGTGTTGTGAGCAAAAATTCTACTTTGTGAGCTCCTGGCATTAAAGTTGTGAGCGAGGGATTTGGCTACTGCATAAATTAGTTTGCTCTGGAGCAGTCCTTCCTGGGCGAAGACAAAGATGCGTGAGCCGGATGCTAAAAGACTGTGAGCTAGCTCACACTAACTCATCTTAGAGGGAACAATGAAGATAAGCAATGCTCCCTCTAAGCTGTGGAGTCCTGTGAGCAAAAATTCTACTTTGTGAGCTACCAGCAAGAAAGTTGTGAGCGAGCGATTTGGAGACTGCATAAATCAGTTTGCTCTTTTGCCCTCCTTCCTGGGCGAAGAAAAAATGTGTGAGCCAGAGGCTAAAAGACTGTGAGCGAGCTCACACTAGCTCAGCTTAGAGGGAACGCTGCATATGAGCAATGTGGAGTCCTGTGAGCAAAAATTTCTACTTTGTGAGCTCCCGGCATTCAAGTTGTGACTGCAATGCGCCCTCTAAGCTGTGGAGTCTTGTGAGCAAGAATGCTACTTTGGGAGCTCCCGGCATTCAAGTTGTTGTGAGCAAGCGCGACTGCAGAAATCAGTTTGCTCTAGAGCCTTCCTCCCTGGGCGAAGAAAAAAATGTGTGAGCCAGAGGCCAGAAAACTGTGAGCTAGCTCACACTAATTCAGCTTAGAGGGAACACTGAAGATAAGCAATGCTCCCTCTAAGCTGTGGAGTCCTGTGAGCAAAAATTCTACTTTGTGAGCTCCTGGCATTAAAGTTGTGAGCGAGCGATTCGGCTACTGCATAAATTAGCTTGCTCTCTGGAGCCCTCCTCCCTGGGCGAAGAAAAAATGTGTGAGCCAGAGGCTAAAAGACTGTGAGCTGGCTCACACTAACTCACCTTAGGGGGAACCCTGGAAACAGCCCAGCCCTTGAACACAATGAGGCTGCAAACACTCTGGCTGGCGGTGGGGGAGGTGCTGATGCACACGTGGAACCTGGAGGTGCACGCTTTGGGTTTGGGGGGGTCAATGAGATTGCAAAAACTTCCGCCTTTGCTTCGAGCCCCGATCTAATTGGCTGCTTCCTTTGCCCCGCCCCGTCCCCGCAGTGAGCCGGCGCAGGCTACCTTCTGTGCGTGGCATTCAGAAGGTTCCTCCCTCCAGGACGCATCTCTGTGTATAAACTTTTTCGTTTTTCTCCCCAAAGGGAAGAAAAATGGTCTGAAAAATGGTCTTTTCTTATTTGCTAGCCGGGGGGGGGGGCAGGCGCTGGATTTCTCTGTTTTTGTTTTGCAGTCTTTATTTCCTTTTTTAAAAGGATGGAAACGGGGGATGGAAAAGGATGGAAACTGGGGCGAGGAGAAATGTTCTGCTCGCATGCTTTCGCATGGCGGTGTGGAACCAGAGACTCTGGCGTTCTGCTTGCTCGGTAAGTCAGCCTTAAAACGCTTGCTTGCTGCCTGTCTTTGTGTGTGTTTTTTGTTAAAAATGACTGTTTGCAAACTTAGGTCTGCTTTCTATGGTTAAAACTCTTTGCTGGCATCTATCCACAATGGGCTTGTTGGGGAGGATTTCCACGTGGGTTTTAATTGCTATTGATGTGTGAAATCAGTGTGAGCCGCCCTGAGCCTGATTTGTGGGGCGGGCGGGGTATAAATGAATGAAGTCAATAAGAAAAAATAAATAAATGCTTACACTGTGCTGGTTTCCTTTCTGAAGGGGCTGCCTTTTGCTCTCTCCCGTGTGTGTTTCAAGGATTTGAAAAAATAAATTGTTATGTTTGGTTCGTCAGGTACGTTGTTTACAATATAAGTGTGCTCATGCATTTCTTGGATGTACCTGGAAACAGCCCAGCCCTTGAACACAATGAGGCTGCAAACACTCTGGCTGGCGGTGGGGGAGGTGCTGATGCACACGTGGAACCTGGAGGTGCACGCTTTGGGTTTGGGGGGGTCAATGAGATTGCAAAAACTTCCGCCTTTGCTTCGAGCCCCGATCTAATTGGCTGCTTCCTTTGCCCCGCCCCGTCCCCGCAGTGAGCCGGCGCAGGCTACCTTCTGTGCGTGGCATTCAGAAGGTTCCTCCCTCCAGGACGCATCTCTGTGTATAAACTTTTTCGTTTTTCTCCCCAAAGGGAAGAAAAATGGTCTGAAAAATGGTCTTTTCTTATTTGCTAGCCGGGGGGGGGGGCAGGCGCTGGATTTCTCTGTTTTTGTTTTGCAGTCTTTATTTCCTTTTTTAAAAGGATGGAAACGCCTTCCCACCGAAGTGGTGCCTATTGATCTACTTGCAATTTCACCGATACTCAGATGCCGAATCATCGGGCTAGTCTGTACTAAAAGGGTAAGCTCAACATAAAATAGTCCGCTTACAAGACCAAAGGAAGAGACTACGATTAAGAATAACCTGACTCTGTGTTTATGTAAAACAAAGATGAGAACAGAAGAATCTCAACGAATTTTTACTGTTCCTCTATTCAGTGTTATCTGTGTTTGTTGTTTCTGAACACTTCTATGTAAATCGTTATTTCTCCACCCTGACAAATAAAAATTATTATCAAGTTTCCCTCTTGCTCTTGGGGGGAGGGAAGGGTCTCTCTCCCCCCCCCATGCTTTTTAACCCATTCCTGTGCAATGCTGCTGCCTTTTGACTTTTTAAAAAAAGGACACTCCCCCCCCCCCTTTGCTGCAATCCGGGTGTCTTTGCTCCCTGGGGCTTGTGAAGGGAGGGTGCAAAACCGGCTGGCTGGAGGGGGGGGGGTTTCTCCCCAGTTGCAAGGGGAAGGGAAGGTCGCACGACTTCCGGTACTGCTACTGAGCATGCTCAGGACTAGCACGTGGCGAGAGGAGCAACCAGCTTCTGCGGGAGCTCAGCGATGGCGGGTGAGTCTTTCTCCTGCAATCCTCTGCAGCTGCCACGTTCTGGGGATGGAGGCGCTCGGCT
>NW_015172136.1:97130-98177 GCF_001447785.1 Gekko japonicus | reverse complement strand
CCCCCCCCCCCCCCCCGGTTTGTGCATAAGAACTCTGTTGCGGCTTCAGAATGGCTGGTTGGTTTCCCTTTTGTAAACTGGTAAAGACACGTGTATTAATGAGTTGTGCTAATTAAAACTCATTGTTTGTTTTTTTTAAAAAAAACCCGCCGCCACCCCCCTTTTCGTTTCAGGGCTGTGCAAGGAGGAGGAGGAGGAGGTTGGACTGTTCCACGTTCTTCCGATGAGCTGCTCCTCAGATCCGGGGTGAGTACGTGGTTTTCAAAAGAGGCTGTGTCGGCTCCAGAAAGCCAACTGGGGGTGAGACCAGGCAGTTTTATTAAGGGAAGGAAAATAACACAGGTTTCCCGATCTTCTCTAAGTGAGAATCGCCTGATTTGGTGGTGAGCCCCAGCTTCCTAGGCGTCTGGGTGCCTTTTGCTTTAAGTCTTCCAAAAGGGTTGCAGCCAATGTTCCCTCTAAGCCGTGGAGTCATGTTAGCTGCTGGCATGAAAGTTGTGAGCGAGCGATTTGGCTGCTGCATAAATCAGTTTGCTCTGGAGCCCTCCTTCCTGAGCTGAAACAAAAATGTGTGAGCTGGAGGCTAGAAAACTGTGAGCCAGCTCACACTAACTCAGCTTAGAGGGAACACTGGTTGCAGCTCCACAAAGTAGCAGCCACACAGCCAACGTGGGAGCTGCATGCACACCTTTTTACTTGGATTTCACAACACGGCACTACTTTTCACGACCTGTGGAGATGAGGGGGGAGTGTTTCGTGGTTTTCCAAACTGTCTGGTAAGTAGTCGTTCCTGTATTATTAGTCCTGTGATGTCGTTGGACTGTCCGGGTTAGCTCACCAGTAAAGCCTCTGTTGCTCATGGACAGGCCGAGTCAGTCGCACTAGAGGATGCTGGGAAGAAAGGAGGCTGCCTGTGAGGAAATAAATGTCCTTTTAAAATTCCTTACTGTTTATTTTGAAATTTATACCCTGGGAGGTATTTTCCCCAAAGGGGACCCAAAGCAACGGACATCACCCCCCCCCCCCATCATTTTTTTCTCCAAAAAA
>NW_015172136.1:96450-96812 GCF_001447785.1 Gekko japonicus | reverse complement strand
ACGGACCTCCCCCCCCCCCCCAGTCATTTTATCCTCACAACAACCCTGCAAGGTAGGGTTAGGCCAAGTGTGGGTGTGACTGGCGCAAGGTGACCCGGCAGGCTTCCACGGCAGGGCGGGGGTTTCGACCAGGGTCTCCCACATCTTCCGTCAGTACTACAGATGTGAAGGCCCGGGGAAAAAATGGAAAAATTCGGGGAAAAACCGCTTTCCCCCCATTTCTTTCCTGAAGCTTTTTAATTTTTTTCCGAAAAAGAAAAGAACAAAATTAATTATGGAACGTTTTATCTTAACATGATGAATAAAATATTTTAAGACAAGGTGTTCAAATATTTTCCAAATTATTTCACATATATATATAT
>NW_015172136.1:76398-95592 GCF_001447785.1 Gekko japonicus | reverse complement strand
GTGATAATTTCATACCAAGTAAAAATGTCCATAGTCATATTTTATGTTCCTAAAGTAATAGAATGGTTTTCAATCTGGAAAAGAAAAAAGAAGCGCTAACGTAGCAATTTTTTCAAAAAGTTCCGGATTTTTGCCCAAGCTTCAAAATTTCTGGAAATTTTACGTATCTACTCTAGATGTCGGTTTATTGGAAGGAGGAAGTTTTGCAGAGTATCTGCAAGATGTGCTGGGGGGCGGGACGAAGCCAGGCCGAAACCTGCTTCTTTTTGCCATGGGTAGTTTCTCAGAATTATACAGAACTGAGCTACTGATGATGCAGAAGTTATCCCTGTCTGAAGCTTTTCTGTGTGTGGAAGTTCTGGATTCTGAAGCTCAGCTCTGAAAGTTACTGGAGCCATGAGACTGTATATATTCTTGCCCTAATCCGGCCGCCTTCTTGTCCCCAGGTTTGCTGAGCAACGAAAAATAGAAACGACTGGAAGACACAGAGCATCCCCACCATGACAGGCATCTGAGGTCCTCCCCTTGAGGAGCTGAAGTTCATTTTGGTCACAGGGGTGCATTTCTGAGTAAGCAAGTAAGCCTGGTTGAGCATCTGTACGTTCTCGTTGAGGGATTTCTCTCTCTCTCTTGGCTTCGTGCCTCTGTGAGGGGCGGAGGGTCTGACGAGGTCTCCGTGGCTTCCGACAGTGTGCTCCTTCACGGTGTTGGAAATGGAACGGGAGGAGTCTGGTGGCACTGGAGAAACTAACCATGTATTCCAGCGTACGTTTACACGGTAGTCTGTTTACTGAGTGGTCTTGTTTTTTAAGTCTTTTAAATTTGTTGTGTGCTGTCTTGGGGGGGGAGGGACTTTGGGCGCCAAGAGGTGGCCTCTCTGTTAATCAAAGAATCCCTTTGTGCTGCGAGAGGGACCTTCGCCCTTCCGTTTTCTTCCACCGTGGACCCCGTGGCAGAGCATCAAGGGGTTTCTAAGTCACCCCTGCGGGCCCCGAATGTATCCACCTGCTTTGCTTTGGCAGGGTTGTCTGTTCATGTCCATTCCACCTATCCCTTGTGCGTTTTGGGGAATCAGACTGCGCTGCCTCTTGGGAAGGGGTTTCGAGGAAGCGGGAGGGGGAGAGCGCACCTTTTTGTTCGCCATTGAGAACCTCGTGGTTGTAGATGTCATGCAGCCCAAGAGGTGGAAACTCTCCCACCACGATCTGTGTCGCTTGACAGGTACCCCTCAAGACATGCCCCTGTGTGTTCACTGGATGGAGGAAGTTTTGCAGAGTATCCGCAAAAATGTGCTGTGGGGCAGGACAAAACCAGGCCGAAACCTGCTTCTTTTTGCCATGGGTAGTTTCTCAGAATTATACAGAGCTGAGCTATTGATGATGCAGAAGTTATCCCTGTCTGAAGCTTTTCTGTGTGTGGAAGTTCTGGATTCTGAAGCTCAGCTCTGAAAGTTACTGGAGCCATGAGACTGTATATATTCTTGCCCTAATCCGGCCCTTTTCTTCTCCCCAGGTTTGCGGAGCAACGGAAAATAGAAACACCTGGAAGACGCAGAGCATCCCCACCGTTACAGACACCCGAGGTCCTCCCGTTGAGGAGCTGAAGTTCATTTTGGTCCCAGGGGTGTATTTCTGAGTAAGCAAGTAAGCCTGGTTTAGCATCTGTACATTCTCGTTGAGGGATTTCCCTCTTTGGGCTTCATGCTTTTTAGGTGACCATGCCTCAGGCAGACACACTCAGTCTATCCTACCTCACAGGGTTGTTGTAAGGATAAAATGGAAGAGGGGAGAATGATCTAAGCCACTAGGGGTCCCCGTTGGGGAGGAAAGCGGGGTATAAATCTCTAAAACAAATATTTTCAAAGAATTAGTCATAATCTTCCTTCAATCAGGGACATGTTCACAGTTTGGTGTAGTGGTTATTCTGGGAGAACCGGGTTTGATTCCCCAACTCCTCCACTTGCACCTGCTGGATGACCTTGGGCAAGCTGTAGTTCTGATAAGAGCTGTTCTTGGGAAAAGAGCAGTTTCTGTCAGCTCTCTCAGCCCCACCTACCTCACAAGGGTGCTTGTTGTGGGGAGGGGAAGGGAAAGGAGTTTGTAAGCCGCTCTGAGACTCCTTCGGGTAGCGAAGGGCGGGGGGTATAAATCCAATCTCTTCTTCTTTTACCTCACAGGTTGTCTGTTGTGGGGAGGGGAAGGGAAAGGAGTTTAAGCCGCTCTGAGACTCCTTTGGGTAGTGAAGGGCGGGGCATAAGTCCAATCTCCTCCCTTTCTCCTCCCACACAAACACGGTCAAGAGTCTGTTTAGGAGTGGCATAAACGCAGCATAGGTTTCCTTGGGCTTCAGGATCACCTTTTGGGAGAAAAGCCCGAGTTGATCTTCGGACAAGCCCAGGCACTGCCTGACCAGCCTCTTGAACTGATAATAGTCTCAAGAGCTGGCTAATATTTCGCCCATCAAACCACTTAACTCTCCATGCACGTGGGCACATAGCAGCCCCCAAGTATTCCTGATGCAGCACCCAATATTTACATACAAATTCAAAGGATGAGAAGTACTGCTTCGCTTTGGCAGAATTGCTTGATCGTGTCCGTTCCACCTATCCCTTGTGCGTTTTGGTGAATCGGACTGTTCCGCCTCTTGAGAAGGGGTTTGGAGAGCGTGGGAGTGGGAGAGCGCACCCTTTTGTTCGCCATTCAGAACCTCGTGTTTGTATACGTGATGCAACCAAATAGGTGGAAAAAATCCCCAGCCTCGATCTGTGTCGCTTGACAGGGACCCCTCTAGACGTGCCCCTGTCTGTTTACTGGAAGGAGGAAGTTTTGCAGAGTATCTGCAAGATGTGCTGTGGGGCGGGACGAAGCCAGGCCGAAACCTGCTTCTTTTTGCCATGGGTAGTTTCTCAGAATTATACAGAGCTGAGCTATTGATGATGCAGAAGTTATCCCTGTCTGAAGCTTTTCTGCGTGTGGAAGTTCTGGATTCTGAAGCTCAGCTCTGAAAGTTACTGGAGCCATGAGACTGTATATATTCTTGCCCTAATCCGGCCTTTTTCTTGTCCCCAGGTTTGCTGAGCAACGAAAAATAGAAACGACTTGAAGACACAGAGCATCCCCACCATGACAGGCACCCGAGGTCCTCCCCTTGAGGAGCTGAAGTTCATTTTGGTCCCAGGGGTGCGTTTCTGACCAAGCAAGCAAGCCTAGTTTAGCATCTGTACGTTCCCGTTGAGGGAGAGCCAGTTTGGTGTAGTGGTTAAGTGTGCGGACTCTAATCTGGGAGAACCGGGTTTGATTCCGCACTCCTCCACTTGCACCTGACTGGATGGCCTTGGGCAAGCCATAGCTCTGATAAGAGCTGTTCTTGAAAAAAAGCCGTTTCTGTCAAGAGCTCTCTCAGCCCCACCTACCTCACAGGGTGTCTGTTGTGGGGAGGGGAAGGGAAAGGAGTTTGTAAGCCGCTCTGAGACACCTTTGGGTAGTGAAGGGCGGGGTATAAATCCAATCTCCTCTTCTTCTTTTACCTCACAGGGTGTCTGTGGTGGGGAGGGGAAGGGAAGGGAAAGGAGTTTGCAAGCCGCTCCGAGACACCTTTGGGTAGTGAAGGGCGGGGTATAAATCCAATCTCTTCTCCTTCTTTTACCTCACAGGGTGTCTGTTGTGGGGAGGGAAAGGGAAAGGAGTTTGTAAGCCGCTCTGAGACACCTTTGGGTAGTGAAGGGCGGGGTATAAATCCAATCTCTTCTTCTTTTACCTCACAGGGTGTCTGTTGTGGGGAGGGGAGGGGAAAGGAGCCGCTCTGAGACTCCTTTGGGTAGTGAAGGGCGGAGTATAAATCCAATCTCTTCTCCTTTTACCTCACAGGGTGTCTGTTGTGGGGAGGGGAAGGGAAAGGAGTTTGTAAGCCGCTCTGAGACACCTTTGGGTAGTGAAGGGTGAGGTATAAATCCAATCTCTTCTTCTCTTTTCTTCTTCTTCTTCTTTGGGCTTCGTGCCTGCAACTCTGATGAGCTCGAATGGCCCTGAAAGTGTGGGGGAGACTTAGAAGTAGAAAACAGGTCATAGCTGAGGATTACCTGTGTCTGAACGCTCCTTTTGCAAAGAGGCCTTCCAACGGAGGCCCGGCACAAGAAGCCATTCTTTAAAGATGCTTAAAAGGCTTATATCAAGATGGGTAGCCATGTCCGTCTGTAGCAGTAGAAAAGAGCAAGACTCCAGTCGCACCTTAAAGATGTGACAAAATTTGTGGCGGGATGAGCTGCCATGAGTCACCGCTCACTTCATCTGTGACTCAGAAAAGTGCACACTCTGCCCCAGATCTTGTAAGTCTTTAAATTGGTACTGGACTCTTACTCTTTCAAAAATTTAGGTGGAAAATCTCGTTGTCTAGTGTCTACCCAGTTTACATTGTATGTTTGTTTGGGCCAGCAGGGGTGGGGGCCGGATTAGGACTCCGGAGGGCTTCTATCGGGCCCGTAGTGGAACTGGCCCTCTTCTGCTGCTTCTTCCAGTTCTGCTGCTGCTACGTCACGGTGGGTTTGCGGCTTACAGATACACACCCGAACAGCATACTCAGGGTTGTTACAGCACAGACGTTTTGATGCAGTAATTCAGAGCAAGAGGTGTCAGTTATCAGACACTGTTCAATAAAATGTTGCAAGAGTGCTAATGTTTAAAGCATTTTTTAATTTTAAGTAAAATAAAAAACCTCTGTGTGTTTGTGTCCTTTATAAAGTTTATATCTCCGTTCCCTGGCACTACATTTTATGACACGCGTGGCCCGGCCCAACGATGTCTCATTTATGTCAGATCTGGCCCTCATAGCGAATGAGTTTGACACCCCTGGTTTAGAGGTTCTAGGCGTAAAGATGCTTCTTAGCATTTGTTGTCTGGAATAGAGTCCAGGGCAACGCTGATTTGAGTGGTTCGCAGTAAATGTAATGATTCCCAGTTATACATGGGTAAACATAAAAAACAGACCGGCATACAAGACGCTAAATATATTCAAACATTATATCAGTTATATTATTGATCTCAAAGTGTAAGTGTAAATAACAGTCTTGTGACAAATAAATACAATTAATAAGGATACATGCAGTAATTGTGATTCTTAAGATACATGAAATTGTTGTAATTATTATGAAGTATTTGTGGTTGTTGACGAGAACTTCTGGATTGAGTTCCGTTTCGTCTCTTCGTCTGAACAAACCTTCAGTAAATGTTTCAAAAAGTCCTATAGTTTTCCATTCTACTCTTACTTAGCCACTATTCCTGCGTGTCATACAAACATCTTCCAGTAGTATTAGTCAATAATTTATTTTCAATATGCACGTTGCATTGGGTGTTCCACGAGTCAACTGAAAGTTATACATGGGTTGCAAAGTACAGTGGTCGAATCTGCATGTCAGGTCGCATCCATTTTCCAACTGTTTCAATGCACCAGTGGCTGTCTGGATACTTGGACACTCGGCCGTCTTGAGTTAGAAACTGAATAACAATTGCGTGCCTGGTACAGAATACCTATATGGGGAGTGAGGTTTCCACCGACTTTCTCTGCATGGGTTTTGACCAGACAAACAAGGAAATAGTTGGAGTGAATTGAGTCCATGGTGGTTTCTAAGGAAAATTAACGACAGCCCTATACATGTGTGGGAAATAACCAGACAGACAACTGCCCCAGAAAGTAGTGAATATACTGGTGGGTGGGAGAATCAAGTTACGTTGCAACCAATGTTCCCTCTAAGCTGTGGAGTCTTGTGAGCAAAGGTGAAAAGATAAGCAACCTTTATCCCTGTCTTAAGGCCCTTATTACATACTTGAAACTCATAGGTTTGATTGTACTTTCTAGCCACCTTCTTGCAAATGTAATGAAGGAACTATGCAGGAGCATTAAAAAAGAAGCTCATAGGCTTCTTGAATGGAAGGGTAAGGCTTCCTTAACCTTCTTTCTTCTCAGGACAGTTGTCTGCCCAGGCTACTTTGAATAAAGGAAAGGCTGAGGAGGAGGAGGCAGAAGCTGGCTTGCTGGAGACCAGGGACTTGTCTGGGTCTTTTTTCTTGTGCAAAAGGCACAGTTGTGGGGTCTGCAGGGGGAAGAGGGGAAGCAGTGGAAATCGCCATTATCCCCCTTTTAAATTCCCAATTCTCTTTGTGGCTCTTGAGCATCTGACATTTCACCTATGTGGCTCCTACAAGAAGCAAGTTTGGCCACCCCTGCTGGCTCAATAAAATGCCCCTTTCCTGGCCTGGATCTCCACTCTTCTTTCGGCCTCTTCTGCCTGGCGGGAGGGAGGGACGGGGCCCCTCTGGCCCCTCCCCCCCGGGAAATTGGAAAGTCTACGCCCATGGATCTAGTGTTCTTGCATGAGATACTCCTGTCCATTGGCGGCCTTGTAACTCCAGAAAACACATCAAGATGCCGCGGGAGAACAAAGTAATTTTAACAGGTAGTCGAAGCAGAGATAATCCAGATTTCACGCTCCTTCCACCCCAAGCATTGGTTCTAAGTACAGCAGTCAGAGCTTTACAGGTTAGGTTTTTAAACTGAGGTCCACCTGCCTTGTTTTGGATGGCAATTAGAACCACTCAGTTCTTCCTTCCCACTTTATTGGTTTAATTGCTGCCCTGTATCTTTTCTATGCCCAGGGGTCATTTCCTGCGGGAGGGCACAGGAGTGGAGCTCTGGCAGCAAGGAGCCCAGGGGGTGGGCACATGCAACAAGCCCCGCCCCCTGCTCCCAGCAGCCCTCAGTTGGGCTCTCCCTCCTCTGTGAGGACAGATCCCTATTTATACAAATGTTGAACTCAGCAACATTATGATCACTGTTCCCAAGCGGTGCAATCACTTTTACATCTCTCACCAGGTCTTGAGTGTTACTTAGGACCAAATCAAGGATCGCCTCTCCCCTGGTAGGTTCCGTGACCATCTGCTCCATAGCACAGTCATTTAGAGTGTCTAGAAACTCAAATCTCTTTTTCTCGACTAGAACACATATTGACCCAATCAATGTGTGGGTAGTTAAAATCACCTATTTATTATGACACAGTTGAATCCCCTCAGCTGAAAGCAAGTAAAAAAACACTCACCCCTCTAGCAGCTCTTGTCTCCTGCTCAGAGCTCAGCTGGATCAGTAAACAGGGATACTGATGAAATAGGAGAACCAGAGCAGCATGAAGCCTGCATTGCAATATTATTACCTTTATTACCTATTATTATTCACTATCTTTGTTTGGATATGGAACCAATATTGGTCACAGTGTGGACGCTCTTCTCCATTTTCCCCATCCAGAGCCTAGGAGGAAGATCGATGGCTCCTGACACAGAAAAATTAAGAGAGGATGACAAATGGAGGGGAAGGGCTGGATACCCAGTCAGGTTCTGGATTCATCTCACCAGAGCAGAGAAATTCCAAACAGTTACATTTGATGCTTGCTTAAATCTGCAGTGTGGAACTTTGGATCACCAGAGAGAATTAAGTCCTGCGGACAAGTATTTGTGTCCCGAAAGTATGGCTCGAACACACCGAGGGGCGCTGTCAGCTATGCTGCCATGGGGGTGGGGAGGATAGTTATGTTCTAATTGCTACTGCATTCCTTCTGTGCTTCTTTGCTGGTGCAACGCTTATCTATAAGTTTTGTAGGTGGTGATGTTGATGTCTGTTTTTCCCAGGGACCGTGGGAGAGTTTGGTTCCCAGCTTCAGCGCTCAACAGCCAGAGCTCTTTTTCCTGCGCGCGGGAGGGTAGCTAATTGGCCAGGGCAGTGGGGGGGGGGTTTCATACGAATACCCTATATCCTATTATGCCCCTGGGCAGCCGTCATTCTTAACAGTGCTTATGTTACTGCATCTATAGCATTATAAATAAATACGGGTCGTAAGAAGCAACGAGATAGATGCAAAAAGGAACAAAAGATTATAAAAACACAAAGGGGGGGGACACACTAAAAGAAACCTGGAACGGGAAGGTTGTTTTTGTATAATAGGCTCTAGGGTTGCGGCACTCATCTCCGTTTCCAAGCCGAAGAACCAGCGCTGTCCGAAGACATTTCCATGGTCATGTGGCCGGCATGACTAGATGCCGAGGCACACAGAACATAGGGCCTATGGCTAAAGGCAATCAACTGAAGCTGAATTTATTCTCTTCCCATATGTGCCCCAGAGAGCTTCGTGCTCCGCCGAGCAACATCTCCTGGCAGTCTCCAGTTCAAAAGATGTCCGTTTAGCCTCGGCCAAGGCCAGGGGTTTTTTCCGCCCTAGTCCCGGTCTGGCGGAACATGGTCCCTGTTGAAACCAGGACCCTGCGGGATGTATTAGTTCCACAGGGCCTGTAAAACTGAGCTGTTCCACCAGGCCTCTGGTCGAGGTGACGGTCGTCTAACCATTTGGGCCTCCCCAGCTCCCACCGCCCCACATTGTTGCAGGGCTCATGACGTTTCGTTACAATTTGCCCTGCTCACAAAGGACCCAACAGAACATCGCCACAGGAAGCACCACGAATCTGCCTTGAGCAGTCCCCATCTATTTTGATTAGACTGAAACTTGATCTTTACATTTTTATCCTTTGTTTTTTTAATGTTAAACAGGGGTCCTTTCCTGCGAGAGTGCACAGGAGCGGAGCTCTGGCAGTAAAAAGCCCAGGGGGTGGGCACATGCCCAGGGGGTGGGCCCAAAACAGTCCAGTGGCACCTTTAAGACCAAGTTTTATTCAGGTACAAGCTCTCCCTCCTCTGCGAGGACAGATCTGCACGTCCCCCTCCCCCCATAGCTAGCAATCCAAAACAGTCCAGTGGAGCCTGAGCGGTGGGTGTTGCCTTCTGACACACTTCCAGTGATGTCAGGGGGTGTGGCATATGCAAATAAGTTAAGCTAATGAGTTATGCTAATGAGCTCCTGCACCTCTTTTTGTACGAAACGACCCCTGATGTTAAATGTATTCAGTTTGTTTGTTTTTATATCAGGTTTTGTGAGATGGCGTGTCTTTCCCTCTGCAGTTCTAGAGGGGAGATATAATAAAAAGACTCCCATGAAGGATTTGTCTGTGTGGTACTAAAGAGGTGGAATCAGATGCACATGCAGAGCTCTTTCTGTAGCAGGAACTCCTTTGCATATTAGGCGACAAACCCCGATGTAGCCAACCCTCCAAGAGCTTACAGTAGCCCCTGTAAGCAGAGCTCTGTGAGGTCTTGGAGGATTGGCTACATTAGGGGGTGTGTGGCCTAATATGCAAAGGAATTCCTGCTACAAAAAGAACCCTGTAACATGTAATATTCCCCTGTCGCTTTTATCAGGAAGCGTGTTCTAAAATAATTTCCCCTTGACTTAATAATCTTTCAGGATGTTCCGACGTTTATATTGTAAAGGAATTTTTAATGGGTGCTAATCAACAGGTTACTATTAGTTGTGCCAAAAAAAAATTCAGTAGCCTGTAGAATTCGTAGAGGAATTTTATGTACAGATTTTAATCAATCGATGCCAATGGATCAGACCAGGGCTTTTTTTGTAGAAAAAGCCCAGCATGAACTCATTAGCATATTAGGCCTCACCCTAACAGCACAGCTCATTAGCATATTAGGCCGCAACCCCATGTTACCAGAAGTGGTGTCATCCAGCCATACCCACCTTTTGCTTCTTATTCTGTTTACCTTGTCTGTTGTCAAGACCCAGGGCTTTTTTTGTAGCAGGAACTCCTTTGCATGTTAGGCCACACACCCCTAATGTAGCCAATCCTAATGAGTTTATGCTGTTGGGTGTGGCCTATTATGCTAATGAGTTCCTGCTGGGCGTGGTCGACTCGGGAGCCAGCCGGAACTCCGTTCCTGTGCGTTCCTGCCCAAAAATAGCCCTGGATCAGACCAATTTTACTTTCTATTGACTTTACTGTTAAAGCTTTTATGTTTGACTTGTACTGGTCGTTGGCCGAATAAAATGAATTGCTGTTGTTGTATATCGTGTTTTATTGTTATCATGTTGCTGACTGGAATGTGCTGACCCGCCCTGAGACCGCTTGCGGGGGAGGGCGGGACATAAGGCTAATAAATGAATAAATCAAATCTTGTGTTAGATCCAATCTTAATATTCATTACACAGCGAAAAGAGACACTTGTTCCAACAAGGCTGTGCCTTACTTCTTATGGGCAGAACTATCCGCCGCCAACTTCAGAGTTCTTCATGAGACGTACAGCTGCATAGCCCAACCTACACTTTTCATGCTTTATGAAGAAATCCATTCCCCCTGAATTAAACCTGAATAGTTTGGACTGTAATGAATACATTTTTCAATGATTTGACACTAAACAGTGTACACAATCGTAAACTTTTATTCTTGGGTATTTAGGGGTTTTAGTTTACACCACGGGGCCTCAGCATTTGAAGACGGAAATCATAATAGCAGCTCATTAAACTTCACGACAAAAAAAAAATCAAAAAAGATTATCTAAATTTTTGCAAAACTTATCAAGTATTTGTGGAGCCCCAAGACAAGACAGGACAGGACACAATGTAGTGTGTGTCAGAAATGCAAATAACTTGCATCATGTTTAAGAAATTAACAAATTGTCAGCCCTTCTTAACAACTCTCCATTATTAACAGAGCAACATATTAATAGAAGCCTAATTCGTATACCTGCACACAATAAGCAACCATAAGGCCACACTGCTGGTAATAAAGGTGGCTTCCACACAGAGGGTTTTGCTGGAGTGCCTTCCCCCCCCCCCCAAACATTCACATGATATCATCCCCTAGCAGTTCACTTTGCTTTGTAATCTTTCCCAAAGATGGTTTGTAACAATCCTTTTGGAAAGGTCAGAAAACACCTTTGTGTACAGCACACAGGCAGAAAAGGTTTGCATTTCTGAAGGGGCTGACCATACTGACACCGTTTTTTTCTCACCCCCGTAGACACATCACCACCTCGCCAGGCATGATTTTTCTGGTTCGCTTTTAAAATGGCAATTGCTATACTCGGGCACAATCTACTGCCACCCCTGCTAACTCCTCTGAATTCCAGAGTCCCGTTTGAAAAGGCTAGAGACTTCCTTAAAAAAAAAAAAATTAAATCTGGGAATTCAGAGGAGCTATGGGATCATGAGAATCCATCGTTGTGCTACAGACATCTACCGATTTTTTTTTTAAGCCAGAACAAATGTTTTAGCGATGGAGTGCACCTGCTAACTCCTCTGAATTCTGGAGTTCCGTTTGAAAAGGCTAGAGACTTCCTTAAAAAAAAAAAAAATTAAATCTGGGAATTCAGAGGAGCTATCGGATCATGGCAATCCATCGTTGTGCTACAGACATCTACCGATTTTTTGTTTTTAAAGCCAGAACAAAAGTCTTAGCGGTGGAGTGGTAAGGGGAAAACGCAGGGAAAGCGGCAGCTAATGGAGGAAAGTGAACACACACCTTCCGTGAGGATACTTCATTGCCAGTGCATGTGCAGCTACACTGACGAGGAAATGGGAGAATTCTTGTCATGTGGACGCAGCCCCAAGTCTCAGCAAAACGTCTCCACTGCCGTAATGCTCATCTACATCTCTCCTGTCGACACACTTGCAACGTAAAGTGTATAGAAAGAAGTTACATAGCGCACCATGCTCTGTTTCCGGACTGGCACATAACTCCCACAGGTAGGAGGAAGTATGCCTCTCTGGTTCCATTGTTGGTCTGAACTCTAGGAGTGCTCGTGCTTTGTGGGGCAAGTGGAGAAGTGATGGGATGTTGAACAAGCCTGGATACCGATCTTTCAAGAATTTTGTGCCACAAACTAGAGCCTTTTTGTTTCAGGAAGAGTCCGTGTGCTTGACTGCAGAAAAAAAAGTTGTTTTTTTTAAAAAATGTTACCGAAAAGCCAGAAAAGAAGGAGCAAACTGAAGATGTATAACACAATCCTCTCCTCCTGGATTTGGGTGGCCTTAGAAGGTGCTTAAACTGCCCCAAGACAACGAGAAAGAGGAAGGAGAAGGTTCCTTTTTATGTGCTAAGACAGGAGTTAAAAGATCAAAAAAAGTGCTTCAGTTTCACACGTGTGCACTCGTCTCTCCAAACGAGTGGACAAAGTGTTGAAATTGTGCTTGCGACAAGACCCAGGAGAGCGAGCGGAAGCTCCCCTGAGCTAGCAAATAGGCAGGCACACTCAAACATACAAAATTTAAAAACAGTCACAAATTTCCAGGGTTTTTTTTTTCCTTCCAAGCATTAATCCCACACCGCCTCATCCACCCAGAGCAGGTTAAGGTGGGAAGCAATGGGACGTAAAGAAGGTGCCCTTTCACGCTGAATTTCACAAAAATCCATTCCGTCCTCCCGGAGACGACAGCTTGACAGGACAGGCTGCAGGCCCCGTCTGACGTCATGTGAGTACGCAACGCTGGCAAACCAAAACTTGGGGAAACAGCCTGAACGTCGGTGTTTCCATTCCATTTACTTCACATTGTGGGAGAGATCGACGTCCAAGTCGATCCTTCCCTCAGTAGCGCAGAACCCGTTTTGTGACCCGATTCTTCTGACAGAGGCTTCACTCCAGACTGCTGCCACAAGCGCCCCGCTAGTTTGCTTTGAAGACGTCCTTTCGCCGTCGCACTTCCTTCAGCACCCGGGCCCGGAAGATGTCCCAGTTCTCATCCCTTTGGCACTGGAGGCCCACAGCTTCCTGCACCTCCCGACAGTGAGTGCGCAGGAAGGGATTGTATTGCTTCTCCTCGCTAATGGTGGAAGGACACTGTGAGAGGAACAGAATGGGAACGACGCATTTGAAGGAGCGGAGGCAACAGTCACTGCACTTTACAGTCGTCTACAATATCCATGTTTATAGGAGCGCAAGTCGGAAGGTGAACACCTTCATTCCAAAACACTTAAAAATACGCACAGTGGAATAGTTTGAAAGTGTTTGGATTTGATCTGTTATTCCCGTCTCTACATTACTGCACTGTTGTGCATTATAGATTCACAAACAGGGAACCCACACAGACTTGTGGGGATCTCATAGTTTCCCCCTGCATCCCCTTCCCCACACTATTGCCTCTCTTTCTCTCTCTTCCAGGCAGCCTCCATATCCTTTCCACTTCCCTGACTTGCTTCTCTCCTTCCTACTTACCAACCAACTTTTATTTAAAACCCCACCCCCCCATCTTTAGCTTTATTTAGCCAGCTTAGTGTAGTGGTTAAGAGCGGTGGACTCTAATCTGGAGAACTGGGTTTGATTCCCCACTCCTCCACATGCAGCCAGCTGGGTGATGACCATGGGTCAGTCACAAGTTCTTTCAGAGCCGTTCTCTCAAGAGCAGTTCTTTCAGAGCTCTCTCACCCCCACCTATCTCACAGGGTGTCTGTTGTGGGGAGAGGAGGGGAAGGAGACTGTAAACTGCTCCGAGACTCAGAGTGAAGGGCGGGGTATAAATCCAATCCCTTCTTCTACTATATAGCTTTATTTATTACTAGGAATAAGGCCTGTTGCGGAAATGAATACAATGAGCTCTAGAAAGAGGCTCTGGACGGGTGCCCTGGCCTTGGACAGTCAGTGTCAATTTGCTATGGCGACCTCAGCAGGGTATAATGACACAGAGCCCACCATTTTCTCCAGGGGAACTGATCTTTGCCACCTGAAGAGGAGTTGTATTTCTGAGTGATTTCCAGCCCTCCCCTGGAGATTGGCAACAACGGTTCCCCATGAGGAAATGGCTGGTTTGGCGGGTGGAGTCTATGGCATTGTACCTGTCTCAGGACCCACCCCTTCTCAAAGCCCACCCTCTCCAGGCTCGATCCCTCAAATCTCCAGGAATGTCCCAACCTGGATGTGGCAACCCTATCTCCTTCCCAGCCAACCATCAACCTACCTTTATCTGCCCCTCTGACTTCAGCTTTCCATCTCTCCCACACACACACACCTGGAGCCTCTAGGAAAAGTACAGTCTTTCTCCTCCTCAGTGGGGACCCAAGCAGGAGGGAAGTGACCTCAGCAGGGCATAATGACACAGAGTCCACCCTGCAAAGCAGCCGTTTTCTCCAGGGGAGCTGATCTCTGCCATCTGGAGAGCAGTTTTAATTCTGAGTGAACTCCAACCCTCACTAGAGATTGGCAGCAATGGTTCCCCAGGAGAGCCAGTTTGGTGTAGTGGTTAAGTGTGCGGACTCTAATCTGGGAGAACCGGGTTTGATTCCCCCACTCCTCCACTTGCACCTGCTGATGTGACCTTGGGTCAGTCACAAGCTCTGGCACAGCTGTCCTTGGAAAAGAGCAGTTTGTGTCAGAGTTCTCTCAGCCCCACCCACCTCACAGGGTGTCTGTTGTGGGGAGGGGAAGGGAAAGGAGTTTGTAAGCCGCTCTGAGACTCCAAGTGAAGGGCGGGGTATAAATCCAATCTCTTCTCTTCTTCTTCTTCTCCACAGTGGGGGCCAAAGCAGCTTACATCATTCTCCTCTCTCCCTTTTGATCTCACAACCACCCTGTGATGTAGGTTAGGCTGAAAGTTTGTGACTGGTCCAAAATCACCCACTTAGCTTCCACAGCAAGAACCTGGGTCTGGCAGACCCTTGCTCTGAAGTGCTAACTGCTATGCCTAGGGTAGCCAACCTTCAGGTGGAGCCTGAAGATTTTCGGGTATCACAACTGAACTTCAGATAACAGATCTCTCTCCCCCTGGATCCCTCCTTGCATCCAACAATACTGCAGCTTCTGGAAAACCGCTGCACACATTTGAAGACAAACAGAAGCAAACAACATGTTATTTTAGCTTTTTAACGATCCTTTCATAATGAAATATTTCCCGTGATAGAGATGTTCTAACTATAACCTATTTTGTACTTTTCTTGGCTTTTCCCCACTTTTCCCCTTCCTTCCTTCCTTCTTTCTTCTTCTATCCCCCCCCCGCCTTTCTATAAGCCAGATTTCAATCAAATATTAAACAAACAACCCCCTCTCCCAAAATGGCTCAACTAAGACACGCACAGGAAAATCCCTAGACAGGTGTTTCCAGTGGGAAGGAAGAGCTAGGACGCTGTTCTTGGGTGAATGCCACAACACCTGCAGTGTTTAGAACAAAGAGGTTCCAGGGGGAGGAGGAGGAATGCATGAATGCAGACCAAATGAAAGGGAAGGGATAGATGGTTAAATCTTGCATCCATAAACCATGCAAAATGACATCAATTATCCCCCATCCCAGCTTGGTGTAGTGGTTAAGTGCGCAGACTCTAATCTGGGAGAACTGGGTTTGATTCCCCACTCCCCCACTTGCAGCTGCTGGATGACCTTGGGCAAGCTGTAGTTCTATCAGAGCTGTTCTTGAAAAAGAGCAGTTTCTGTCAGAGCTCTCTCAGCCCCACCTACCTCACAGGGTGTGTCTGTTGTGGGGAGGGGAAGGGAGAGGAGTTTGTAAGCCACTCTGAGACTCCTTTGGGTAGTGAAAGGGTGGGGTATAAATCCAATCTCCTCTTCTCTCAAGAGCCGTTTCTGTAAAAGCTCTCTCAGCCCTGCGTACCTCACAGGGTGTCTGTTGTGGGGAGGGGAAGGGAGAGGAGTTTGTAAGCTGCTCCGAGACTCCTTTGGGTAGTGAAAGGGCGGGGTATAAATCCAATCTCCTCTTCTCTCAAGAGCCGTTTCTGTCAAAGCTCTCGCAGCCCTGCGTACCTCACAGGGTGTGTCTGTTGTGGAGAGGGGAAGGGAAAGGAATTTGTGAGCCGCTCTGGGACTCCTGCGGGTAGTGAAGGGCGGGGTATAAATCTAAATCTCTTCTTCTTCTTCTTCTTCCTCTTCCTCTTCTTCTTCAGTGGCAGTTTCTGGTCTACAAAAACTATATCTCTGTCCCGGTCTCTCTCTCTTTCCCAAATCCACACACACTTCCTCACCGTGCTTTTCCTCTCAGCCCGTTGTTGGTTCACCCACTGCAGCTTCTGCCCCAGCAAAGGGTTCTCGGCCTCCAGAAGACTGGCAAACATTAGACACTCTAAGGCATACTCGTGTCCTAAAACAGAGAAAAGGACGTCAGTGTGGTCAATTGCCCTTGAAGTCCGACTAACCGTTGCTCCCTTTCAGCCCTTCTGATTCCACCAAAGCTCAAAGTGTGCTTCCTCTAATTCACAAAACCACCACCCTCGAAGCCCCGTGTTTTATTTATTATATTGAGGGTCAGTTTGGTGTAGTGGTTAAGTGCGCGGACTCTAATCTGGGAGAACCGGGTTTGATTCCCCACGCCTCCACTTGCACATACTGGTTGACCTTGGCCAAACCATAGTTCTGATAAGAGCTGTTCTTGAAAAAGAGCAGTTTCTGTCAAGAGCTCTCTCAGCCCCACCTACCTCACAGGGTGTCTGTTGTGGGGAGGGGAAGGGAAAGGAGTTTGTAAGCCGCTCTGAGACACCTTTGGGTAGTGAAGGGCCGGTTATAAATCCAATCTCTTCTCTCCTTCTCTCTAATTCCCTGGAGGATCTCTCCCAGTGGTTTCGTGCAGATGTTAAATAACACAGGCTCAACAAGATGGATTCCTGTTGGAACCTACAGCATGAGTACCACAGGAACGAGCAGCGTTCCCCCAGCACCACCCAGCAATCTCTTCTTCTTCTTCTCTCTAGATAGGCTGGTAGATAGTGCTGGGAGGAGCCAGTGGTCATAGTGCATGTTGGCACCAACGTTGTGGGAAAACGCAGTCGCGAGGTCCTGGAGGAAAAATTTAGGCGGCTAGGCAGGAAACTCAAGGCCAGGACCTCCAAGGTAGCCTTCTCAGAAGTGCTACCTGTTCCACATGCAGGGCTGGAGAGATAGACACAGATCAGGTGTCTCAGTGCGTGGATGAGACGATCCGTGAGACCAAGACCATTTCCATTCCAAACCTAGGCTTGAGTCTCTCCCAAGATCCCTTGAGGCGGTGCAGCCAGCCACTGCCCACTCAAGCACCTTGCCCCGGAATGGAATGGTGACCAACGGGTGGTGGTTATTGAGGTCATTTAGCTTGTGTGAAAGCAGAAATGCACGTTCTCCTCTGAGTAACCTCAAAACTACGGAAGTAAGCCCCAAGCAATACCGTGGGGTAATTACTGGGGACTGCAGTAGTCCTGAATTAGCTGCAATGGGGTTGTGCACAGATAAAGGTCTGCAAGGCCCCAGCCGTGTTCTGTAGACAGTGGCATCTACATCTACCAGTTTCATACAGAGACATATAGACTGCATTTACACGCCCAGTCCACAGTCTCAATCATACAGAGACACGTCCAATATTAATGTTACAAAATGGGAGGGGAATCGAGCACAAAAAGACATCAGTTCAGGTATTCCTACCAGTCATCCATGAGCCCTCTGAACAGTCCATTAGCAGTGAATATTCTTCTCCCCCCCTCCACCCGTGCCTGTAATGATTCCATGTTTGGGTGTGTGTGTGTGTCTTTAAATGTTGAGTTTGACTGCAGTAACATGAGAAGAGTGATAGAGGGTGAAAAGGGCGATTTGACTGGCTGCTGACTGAGAGTGTGGGAGGAGGGGTGTTTGAGAGGATTCTGTGTGTGTGTGTGTATGAGGGGATTCTGTGATATGAGAGAGACAAGTATGGAAGAGTTTTGAAGAGAGTCTGTGTGACTCTGAGTTTTAGGACGGAGTTCTGTGTGTGAAGTTTGAAGAGACAGCATGATCTGTGTGACTATGGAATTTTGAGTCTAATTCTGGGTGAATAAGACCAACAGTTTAGTCTGTGTGGCTATATAGAAGAGAGAGAAAGATTATACTGAGAGTCTATGCCTGTCAGAGTGAAGTCTGACTGTAACACCAAGTTTCACCAGTTATATGTACAAGTTCCTTTCTTCAGCAACAGTTCAAGATAGCCATAAACCTATTTTGTTCTTTATTAAATAAATCAATGTTTGTTTAAACTTAACCCTGGAATCAGTACAGTAATTCCTCAGGGCCACATAGTCCTCTGAAGTGCCCAGACCCTAGGTCATACTACCAAAAGAGAGAAAATTGGAATTTTTAATTCCTGGTGGCAGCAGAAAACTACCAAGTTTAGGTACACAGAGACCGATTTCACACAAGATCCTGTTTTTTGAGGATCATGAAACCGCGGGGAAAATTGGGCGAAGCTGCGGGTCAAAATGGGGCCGCGCGGCTTCAAATGGGAAATTGGCCAATAGAAGCAGGGCAAAGGGAGGCGCGACTGCGGCGCAGCTCTTATGTGAAATCGGTCAGAGTGTGAATTCAAGGTAAAACCGCCTCCCCTATAAGCAAGAATGTCACAGTGCCATGCGATGCGACAACCCCAGGGTCTGACATACAGGCATGGAATAAAAAGAAGCTGTAAAACAGCTGTTAAAGTATTCACCTGGCCACAGAAGTGTATCTTCTGCAAGGTCAGCTGCTGTGTCTAGTGATGCCAGCATTGTTTCTGCAGTCCCTTCGAATATACGGCCTACGTGAATATGGAATAAGCAGTTAATTTAGCAAGGAAGGACTTATCAGTAATCCCGATCTCTATATTTATTTGTTTTTCCACTTCTACCCCGCCGAAGCAGACTCAGGGCGGCTTACACAAGATAAAATCCATAATAACACTCAAGGTTTCATAAAACACTTAAAAACATGTCAATTCAAACAATACCATATTAAATATTAAAGCGCTAGCTGTGTTCTTTGATATCATAACGATGGCAGTTTCCATATGAATACACTCCATAACTGTACACCTGGGCTGTCGATAACTGACCAGGAACCAGGCTCTACAGGCTGTTAAAGTTGTTAATAGTGGTGGCAGCTCCTAGTTGAAAGCCTGGCGGAAGA
The DNA here is from genome assembly GCF_001447785.1 of Gekko japonicus. Lineage (NCBI taxonomy): Eukaryota > Metazoa > Chordata > Lepidosauria > Squamata > Gekkonidae > Gekko > Gekko japonicus. Next base: position 76,842 of record NW_015172136.1, on the reverse strand, counting down.
GCTCCGTCTCGCAGGCCGTGCGGAACTGTAAAAAGGTCCCGCGGGGCCCTGATCTCCTCCGGGAGCTCATTCCACCAGTGTGGAGCCGCCACCGAGAAAGCCCTGGTCCTGGTTGCAACCAGCCCGGCGTCCTTGGGACCTGGGAGGGCCAATTGGTTTTGCGACCCTGACTGTAGTGCTCCCTGGGGTATATATGGGGAAAGGCGGTCCCTCAGGTAAGTCGGGCCCTGGCCATAAAGGGCTTTTAAGGTAAGAACCAGCACCTTTGAGCGAAGCCGGTATGCTATTGGCAGCTATATATAAAACCATTCCTCTGTTATTCACAGGTGCTTTTCAATGCCTTAATTCCCCCCCCTTCACGCACAAGGAAGGCCACTGCAGATTTCTCAGAAGGGGGCAAATTCCAATTTATTTCTCAATGGTGGGAATCAAGATCTTCCTTGG
>NW_015172136.1:68375-75789 GCF_001447785.1 Gekko japonicus | reverse complement strand
GCGATCCCCCGCGATCCCTCCCGAAATGACCTCTGCCTATGCTAGAATGTAGTAAAAACTTTCTATTTTAATCACACATGGACTCTGAGTCTGAATTGTTTTACTCTGGCACTGCTAACCTATTTTATCTCTGCAAAAAAACCATTTAAAAAAAAAACTCAACATAGGTGGTAGCAGAGGATTTGCCAGTCAGCCCCGCCCTCCATTTCCGTGCCACCGGACGGGACACCGCTGGACGGGGTGTGCAGGGGTGCCCCCTGACTTATTTAAGGCCCCCCCCAAATTAAGAAATCCCGATTCAACTGCTAACTTACCGCAGCCAGAGAGGAAGAGGAGGTCTCCCGAAAAGAGAGAAGAAGGCCCTTCAAAAGGTTTCCCATCCAGCACGTAGACCATATGCCCCACTGTGTGCCCGGGAGTGAAGAGGGCCTTGAAGTGCAACCGTCCTATCATGATCGTCTCCTTGTCTGAGAGGGGACTAGAAAACAGAAATGGGTCATGAGGGGGAACAAGTCACCAGAAGCCCTCCTGGAAAATCCGTAGGGGCTTCGCATGCCCTTCAGGATAGTGGGGGTGGGGGTGGGGGGGCTTTCCCCGCTGGGCTTAACTTCCTGTGGACGAATGAATGGCACAGCGACGCGCTTTTCACAGATCGAGATGGGCCGCCCTGTTAGTCTCTCTGTAGCGGTAGAAAAGAGCAAGCGTCCGGTAGTACCTTCAAGACTACCAAAATACGTGGCAGGGGATGAGCTTTTGGGAGTCACTGCTCGCTAGCGTGGAGAAACGACGGCTGAGGGGTGACATGATCGAGGTCTACAAGATGATGCATGGGATAGAGCAGGTCGAGAAGGAAGCACTTTTCTCCCTTTCTCACAAGACGAGAACTCGTGGGCACTCCCATGAAACTGCTGAGCGGTAGAGCAGGTAGAGAAAGAAGTTCCTTTCTCCCTCTCTCACAAGACGAGAACTCGGGGCACTCCATGAAATGGCTGAGCGGTCGGGTTAGAATGGATAAAAGGAAGTCCTTCTTCACCCAAAGAGTGATTAACACATGGAATTCACTGCCACGGGAGGTGGCGGCGGCTACAAGCATGGACGGCTTCAAGAGGGATTTGGATAAGCATATGGAGCAGAGGTCCATCAGTGGCTATTAGCCACAAGGTATAGGTAGGAACTCTGGGTCTGGGGCAAGGGATGCTCTGTGTTCTTGGTGCTGGGGGGGGGCAACAGTGGGAGGGCTTCTAGTGTCCTGGCCCCACTGCTGGACCTCCTGGTGGCACCTGGAATTTTTGGCTACTGTGTGACACAGTGTTGGACTGGAGGGGCCACTGGCCTGATCCAACATTGGCTTCTCTTATGTTCTTATAGATAGGAACTCTCAGTCTGGGGCAAGGGATGCTCTGTCTTCTTGGTGATTGGAGGGGGGGGCAAGAGTGCGAGGGCTTCTAAGGTCCTGGCCCCACTGCTGGACCTCCTGAGGGCACCTGGTATTTTTGGCCCCTGTGTGACACAGAGTGTTGGACCGGATGGGCCACTGGCCAGATCCAACATTGACTTCTCTTATGTTCTTATAGATGGAATACACTGTCTGGGGCAAGGCATGCTCTGTCTTCCTGGTGCTTGAGGGGGCAACAGTGGGAGGGCTTCTAGTGTCCTGGCCCCACTGGTGGACCTCCTGGTGGCCCCTGGTATTTTTGGCCCCTGTGTGACACAGAGTGTTGGACCGGATGGGCCACTGGCCAGATCCAACATTGACTTCTCTTATGTTCTTATAGATGGAATACACTGTCTGGGGCAAGGCATGCTCTGTCTTCCTGGTGCTTGAGGGGGCAACAGTGGGAGGGCTTCTAGTGTCCTGGCCCCACTGGTGGACCTCCTGGTGGCCCCTGGTATTTTTGGCCCCTGTGTGACACAGAGTGTTGGACCGGATGGGCCACTGGCCAGATCCAACATTGACTTCTCTTATGTTCTTATAGATGGAATACACTGTCTGGGGCAAGGGATACTCTGTCTTCCTGGTGCTTGAGGGGGCAACAGTGGGAGGGCTTCTAGTGTCCTGGCCCCACTGGTGGACCTCCTGGTGGCCCCTGGTATTTTTGGCCCCTGTGTGACACAGAGTGTTGGACTGGACGGGCCACTGGCCTGATCCAACATTGGCTTCTCTTATGTTCTTCAGATAGCAGTCTTTAAGGTGCTACTGGACTCTTGCTCTTTTCTCTTTTCATAGTGACGGAGAATGGCAGCCTCTTTATTACACAGCCCCCCAACCAGGGAAGGGTTAATGGTGAAAGCTGCCTTTCCCTTCCAGGCTTGGCAGGGAAGCATGTTATCTGTGCCGGGAATCAGAAGTCCGTCTGTCACTCACTCTGTCAGTTCAGGGATGTCATCGCAGCTGCTGCCATAGACCCGACAGGAAGTGTGCCTCCGCCGGAGTGATGCATTCCCCCCACTGTGATCCCTGCAGAATGAAGCTCATTAGGCAACAAAGAGAGCTTGTCTTTCCCGCTAGCCCTCATCTCTCTTTCCTGAGGTCAGTGCCCAGAAAAAGGTTTATTTCTAATTAAGACACGAGGAGGCAATTCCTTCCCAGTAGCCACACTGGGGGGTGGTGATCCTGAAGATTACACCACCTGTCCCCTTGCCTCCCAATGCTGCTTGCCTTAAGAGTCCCAAATATACAAATTCAACTACTACTAGTAGTAGTGGTACTGCTAGTACTACTACTACTAGTAGTAGCGGTACTACTAGTAGTAGTAGTAGCGGTACTACTACTACTAGTAGTAGTAGACGAAGAAAAAGAAGAAGAGGCGGAGGAGATTGGATTTATACCCCATCCTTCACTCCCCAAAGGTAGCAGCTTACAAACGCCTTTCCCTTCCCCTCCCCACAACAGACACCCTGTGAGGTAGGTGGGGCTGAGAGAGCTCTGACAGAAACTGCTCTTTTTTTTCAAGAACAGCTCTGACAGGACTACAGCTTGCCCAAGGTCATCCAGCCAGGTGCAAGTGGAGGAGTGGGGGGATCAAACCCGGTTCTCCCAGATTAGAGTCCGCGCACTTAACCACTACACCAAACTGGCTCTCACCAAGAAAACACCATCAAAGATGATTCGCTTCTTTATACCGTGAACCTTATAGTCTGTTGAAATTGGCCGAAATCAGGTTCCACTTACACAGCCGGCAAACTGAAGAAGTTGAAGGAAACGAAACCTTCCAAGTATCTAGAATGGGCGCCTTTGCAAAGGCTGTTTGGAAAACGTTATGACTCTGTGGACTCCTCCTATCAAGTTAAAATGACTACATGGAATTTGACATATCTTCAAAGGAGGAAATATTGCCATCTTATGCCTTATTATAGTTACAGTATGCATTAATGTTGCTGTTGTGGCCAATGCTCCCTCTAAGCTGTGGGATCTTGTGAGCAAAAATTCTACTTTGTGAGCGACTGGCATTAAAGCGGTGAGCGAGCGATTTGGACACTGCATAAATTAGTTTGCTCTGGAGCCCTCCTTCCTGAGCTAAGGTGCCGAAGGCTAAAAAACCTGAGCTAGCTCACACTAACTCAGCTTAGAGAGAACACTGGTTGAGACACCACCAACTTTATAATTGTTTAACATATTGTTTTGGCAATCTTTGATGGTGTTTCCTACTAGAGGGATTTGTATATTTGGGACTGCTGTGACGCTAGTCTTTCCCCCTTGTTGTCTGGATTTACTGTTTGCGTTAAGTGGGCTGCAAAAGGGACTGCTCGGCACATATTTTCAGAAGACGAAGAAGAGGAGATTGGATTTATACCCCATCCTTCACTTCTCAGAGCGGCTGACAAACTCCTTTCCCTTCCCCTCCCCACAACAGACACCCTGTGAGGTGGGTGGGGCTGAGAGCTCTGACAGAAACTGCTCTTTTTCAAGGACAGCTGTGCCAGAGCTTGTAACTGACCCAAGGTCACAGCAGGTGCAAGTGGAGGAGTGGGGAATCAAACCCGGATCTCCCAGATTAGAGTCCGCGCACTTAATCACTACACCAAACTGGCGGCGGAGGAGGAGGAGATTGGAATTATACCCCGGCCTTCACTTGGAGCCTCAGAGTGGCTTACAAACTCCTCTCCCTTCCCCTCCCCACAACAGACACCCTGTGAGGTAGGTGGGGCTGAGAGAGCTCTTGACAGAAACTGCTCTTTTTCAAGGACAGCTGTGCCAGAGCTTGTAACTGACCCAAGGTCACAGCAGGTGCAAGTGGAGGAGTGGGGAATCAAACCCGGTTCTCTCAGATTAGAGTCCGCACACTTAACCACTACACCAAACACACATCTTAAACCTTCAGCTCACCCTGGGAAAGTGGAAACACGGCGTGTCTTACCAGTGCTTGTGCGTGCACAGAATGGCCTCCAGAGTCACCCCCTCTTCCTCAATGACCGACTACAGAGTAAGAAAGAAGAACGCTTATGAGACCAGTTGCTCCCCTGCAACCCCATAAATGTATCGAAAACAAATACAATAGACATACGGAACTGCTGTTTAATCCTAGGAAAGGGCGTTCTCTTTATCTCTGACATTCCCTGGATCTACATGTTTTCAAATGGAGTGATAAATACTGTCCGGGAACTTGAAGAACGAGGACGTTTCAGTCTCCTTTGCACACTTCACAGCTCCGTCAGGACGTAAAGAGTAAACATTTCAGGAGCAGAGCCAAAACAGGGTCAAGAATAACTGCATCAAGATTTTGCATTGTTTTGTATCGTACTCGTGTTATTATTTACTGGGTTTGTTGCTTACGTCCATGAAATCTGTCTGTCTCGTCTATCGGCCCTGCAGGGCTCTACAGTCTGCCGCTGAACAAAGGCACACAGCTGCTCCTTGAGTGTAACAGGATGAGCCAGCTGGGCAGGAGCCTTGGAAAGGGAAAGACTACAAGCCCCCCCATGCAGCGAGGATGGTGCTCATCATGGGGGGGGGTGTCCTCTAACAGAATGACCTTGGCTGTGGCCAGCTCCTACCTAGTCGATTGCTTTCCTAGCCTGTCTGTAGGGAGACAGTCTAAGTCTTCAGCTGAAAGAGGCAATGAGGAGCAGAATATGGTGAGGGGACAGTACAGCAAATATTCCTAGGGCGGGATTATCAGGCTAAATTTGAAAGCAAGATGTTTGTTGTTGTTGTTCAGTCGCACAGTCGAGTCCGGCTCTTCGCGACCCCATGGACCAGATCACACCAGGCCCTCCTGTCTTCCGCCGTCCTCTGAAGTTTGCTCAATTTCATGTTCGTTGCATCTGTGACACTGTCTAACCATCTCATCCTTTGCCGTCCCCGTCTTCTTTGACCTTCAGTCTTTCCCAGCATCAGGGCCTTCTTCTCCAGGGAGTGATCCCTTCTCATTGGGTGGCCAAAGTATTTGAGCTTCAGTTTCATTATCTGGCCTTCCAGGGAACAGTCAGGGTTGATTTCTTTTAGGATTGACTGATTCGATTTTCTTGCAGTCCAGGGGACTCTCAAGAGTCTTCTCCAGCACCATAGTTCAAAAGAATCTATTCTTCGGCGCTCGGCCTTCCTTATAGTCCAACTCTCGCAGCCATACATGACTGCTGGGAATGCCATTGCTTTGACCATGCGGACTTTTGTTGGCAGGGTGATGTCTCTACTTTTTATCATGCTGTTTAGGTTCACCATCACTTTCCTCCCAAGGAGCAGGCGTCTTTTTTAATTTCATGGCTGCAGTCACCGTCTGCAGTGATCTGGGATCCCAGGAACGTGAAGTCTATCACTGCTTCCACAACTTTCTCTTCTATTTGCCAAGGAGTGATGGGGCCGGATGCCATGATCTTAGTTTTTTGGATGTTGAGTTTCAAGCCCACTTTTGCGCTCTCCTCTTTTACCCTGAGCAAGAGACTCTTGAGGTCCTCTTCACTTTCTGCCATTAGAGTGGCATCGTCTGCATAGCTGAGGTTGTTGATGTTTTCCCGTGGCCATCCAGGCCAGCAGTTTCGTAGTCTGCAAAAAAAATCAATAAAAACCTCCCCCCAGGGGGATGAAAAAAAAAATTCTCTAAATTCCTACTTCACACACTGAACTAGAGTTCACAGGGTTCTTTCAGGAGAATAAATGGCTGTTAAGCCAGTTCGGCTCAGAGAGAAAGGGGTCTTGGTGACATAGCCAAAAAAATATGTCATCTGTCGTAATAACAATATAAATTGTTTACAAAACAAGTTTGCGACCCTTGATGGGAACCAAAAGTTGCTGCCTGAAATGGACTGCTTCACTCTGCCTAATGGAAGGGTGGCCGTGCTGCAAACAATAACCATCCTGTCTAAGCCCAGAGAGGCTTTAGGATCATAACAGTTCCAGCATGAATTAAAATGTCCACACGCACAACAAATGAATCCAGATCACTCCACTTTACCCCCCTGCACCCCAGAACAGTGCCTGGTTGTGGGACAGTACCAATTTCTTCCTGTAGCAAAAGGCACAATTTGGGCTTGTTTTCCTAGATCTGGCCCTTGCCTTGGGGGAGGAGGGGAGACTGGTCCACTTCAGTGAAGCCAATCATTCATCTCGTTTGCTCTTTTCCTCTGTTCATGCCATTTTGCGGCCTCCATGAGCATTCATTCTTCTATCATGTTGGTTAGGCTGATAAGCCTGTTGGGTTCTTGCCTCAATATAAGAGGCTAACCATACAACGCAGGGCTCTTTCTGTAGCAGGAACTCCTTTGCATATTAGGCGACACCCCCCCTAATGTAGCCAATCCCCCGAGAGCTTACAGTAGCCCCTGTAAGAAGAGCTCTGTAAGCTCTTGGAGGATTGGCTACATTAGGGGTGTGTCACCTAATATGCAAAGGAGTTCCTGCTACAGAAAGAGCCCTGCGACAGCCTTCTATGTCAGAGTTGTATGCACTGGATACACTGGTAGGAAGGAGGCAATTCCCTTTCCATTGCTCTGAGAAACGTTTTTATTTACAGGCACATTGAGTGAGGAAAGAAATTCTAGTCTTGCTTGAGAGAATCATAGAATGTTAGAGTTGGAAGGGACCTTGCAGGTCATCTAGTCCAACCCCCTCCACTCTGCAGGAGCACAGCCGAAAGAGAGCCCTACAACATACCCGAAAGATGGCCGTACAGCCTCCGCTTGAAAACGTCCAGCGAAGGAGCATCCACCACCTCCCGAGGCAGTCTGCTCCACTGCTCAACCACTCTTACAGTTAGGACGTTTCTCCTGATATTTAGCTCCCTTGTAATTTCCACCTATTAAATCTAGTCTTGCAATCCGGAGCAAGAGAGAATAGATCTGCTCCATCTTTATTTATTTATACATTCAATTTATATACCGCTCTAACCTTTTGGCAGGTCTCTGAGCGGTTTACATACATATTCCAAATTCCCTAACTAGGGCCACATTGTAGATGGGTGGTGTCTGCCTACCAGCA
>NW_015172136.1:67734-68298 GCF_001447785.1 Gekko japonicus | reverse complement strand
GGGTAGCTTCCTCCGGCAGGCCTCGTTCTGGCGCGTAGCCCTGTGTTGGCTGCAGCTCCGGGTAATGTCCTTGGTGGCTCCGCCGCGCCGCACGTCACCACGCTCTCCAGCCTCCTCCTCTCCGGGCTCCGGCTCCAACGTCGATGTTGCTCCACTAGGTCTCCACTGGGTCGCCAGGAACTGCTCCACTGCCATTGCCTCCACCGCCGCTGACTCACAAGGAGGAAGGTGCCCCCCGCTGCCTAGGGGCATCTTCTACATGACAGCCCTTCAAATATTTGAAGACTGCAATCATGTCCCCTCTAAGCCTTCTCTTTCCCAGGCTAAACAGACCCGACTCTTTCAGCCTTTCCTCGTAAGACTTGGATTCCAACCCTCTCACCATCCTGGTTGCCCTCTTCTGGACACGCTCGAGCTTGTCAACATCCTTCCTCAAATGTGGTGCCCAAAACTGGACACAGGACTCCAGGTGAGGCCTGACCATAGCAGAATAGAGCGGAAAGACCACCTCCCGTGATCTGGACACAATGCTTCCGCTAATGCATCCTAAGGTTGCATTCGCTT
>NW_015172136.1:67125-67234 GCF_001447785.1 Gekko japonicus | reverse complement strand
AATGTCTGTACTGTTGCAACCCTGAGTATGCTGTTCAGGCGTGTATCTGTAAGCTGCAAACCTACGATGACACGGCAGCAGCAGAACTGGAAGAAGATGCAGCAGAAGG
>NW_015172136.1:55206-66897 GCF_001447785.1 Gekko japonicus | reverse complement strand
TAGGAATCATCGGAGGAGTGGGAGCAGAAAAAGGTTTTTCTAAATACTGGACTGATGAGTCTTTTAGCCACGCTTTATACCCTTTTCTACCCCTCTCTCATGTCAGCTGTGCCCAGCGACAACCCCTTGCCCTGCCCTGCTCAGACACAAGCTTACCAGCTCCGTGAGAACTAGGACTCAAACTTAATGTAAGTAAGAAGAAGGAGGAGGAGGAGGAGGAGGAGATTGGATTTATATCCCCGCCCTTCACTACTCAAAGGAGCCTCAGGGTGCGTTCAGACAGGGCATTTTAGCCGGCATAAACTGCCCCGGTTGGAACTGGAGCAGTTTGATCCGGAAGAAACGCGATCACACTTACCTCCTGACTGTGCAGCACATCGCGATATGCCCGTCCACACTTCAGGCGCTCAGCAGAGCGCGTCGGCGGTTTTAAAAATTATTTTTATACAGTTTGCGCATGCGCATAGGCAGGCTTCCTTATAATGAAGATCTTTGCGCAGGCGCAGAACAACCGAACCCGGAAAACATGCCTTGAAGCGAAGACGTGGCGAAGCTTCGCCCAAGCACACATTGCATACTAAAAAAAAAAATGGCGGCCGAAAAGCGGAAGCCTCGGGCTTCCGAACGGAAGTGGCTCTACACCGGCGGAGACCAATCACACGGGGATGCTGTGGTTGGAACCGGTGCACTCAGGATACCACCATTTGGAGACCTAGTAGCAGAATACAACGGTTAAAGGCTGTTTGCAACGGTTAGGGACGGAAGGCAGATGTTCGCCGTGTGATCGCCCGTAAGTACACCGATTCCAACCGGCATCTATACCGGCATAAATACCCCGTCTGAACGCACCCTCAGAGCGTCTTACAAGCTCCTTTCCCCTCCCCTCCCCACAACAGACACCCTGTGAGGTAGGTGGGGCTGAGAGAGCTCTTGACAGAAAGTGCTCTTTTTCAAGGACAGCTCTGACAGAACTATGGCTGGCCCAAGGTCATCCAGTAGCTGCGAGTGGAGGAGTGGGGAATCAAACCCGGTTCTCCCAGATTAGAGTCCGGCGCACTTAACCACTATGCCAAATCGGCTCTCACTTTCACTACCCACTCACTTTCACCTCTATATAGGAGGACTGTAAAGAGGCTATAGAGCATGAAGTTTTGTTTTTAAAGACGGGGGGGGGGAGTAGAAAACAAGACGGGGAATAAGACAGAGGCTCTTAGACTGATGAAATCCCAGCTTAAGATAAATAAAAACATAGCACATGAACCAAGCCAAGAATTAAGCAAATAAACCAAGAGGGAAAAACTCAGAGCAGCAAATGTTTGTGATGCTTTGGATCGGGGAAGCAGAGGTCGATAAATAAGCTCCCTTAAGTGTTTCACTTAAGACATTTTTGTCACAGGTAAAAGGTAAAGGTCTCCCTTGCTCGAAAGCCAGTCGAGTCCAACTCTAGGGTTGCGGTGCTCATCTCCGTTTCAAAGCCGAAGAGCCAGCGCTGTCCGAAGATGTTTCCGTGGTCATGGGGCCGGCGCACGGAACGCTGTTACCTTCCCACTGAAGCGGTACCTATTTATCTACTTGCAATTTCTTGCTTTCGAACTGCTAGGTTGGCAGGAGCTGGCACTAGAGACGGGAGCTCACTCCGTCATGCGGCACACTCGGGTCTCGAACTGCTGAACTACCGACCTTCCACAGTCTGCAGTTCAGCGTCTTAACCACTTGAGCCACCGCAGCGAGGTGCAAACACAAGCGAGGGCACAAAAAGAGGTGAGCAAAAACTGCAAATATCCACTCATATTGCAGCTTGCTGCCAGTTCGTCCCGTGTCAAAGGTCAGACTTCAAAAGGCCGCGACTCGTGATGTCCCTTGCAAGAGTTCGGCCACAGACAGATCGAGAACGCTGCACATGTTCAGAAGGGGAAACCTAAATATGCTAAAGTCCAACCCTACTCATTCAGACGGTATGTGTAATTTGTTCTACTTGCCTCGTCAGAGTTCAGATTCTGCATCACACACACACAATCATTTATTTTTCGTATTTGTATCCCACCCATTATAAACATTTCATAAAATGTAATGCCAGGTAGCGGAGCTATAAACTTTATAAAGGACACAAACGCAAAAGTTTTTTTCTTTAACTTAAAATAAAAACATACTTAAAACATTAGCACTCTTGCGATATTTTGTTTATTTAAACAGTGTCTGATAACTGGCGCCTGTTGCTCTGAGTTATTGCACCAAATGTCTGTGCTGTTGCAATCCTGAGTATGCTGTTCAGGCATGTATCTGTACGCTGCAAACCTACGATGACACGGCAGCAGCAGAACTGGAAGAAGCAGCAGCAGAAGACAGCCAGTTCCACTGCGGGCCTGATAGAAGACTCCTGGGGGCCTGATCCGGCCCCCGGGCCACATGATTGACACCCTGCCCTAGAAGACAATACCACAAGTGATGGATTCACTGTCTCAGCCCTGCAATACCAGTGAGAAACTGGAGTTTTGCAAGAACTGCTCCAGGGATGTAGGAATCAGGGCCATGTGGGATCTTACTCAGTTCCGCAGGGCCTGCAAGACGAAGAAGAGGAGATTGGAGTCTCAGAGCGGCTTACAAACTCCTTTCCCTTCCCCTCCCTGTGAGGTAGGTGGGTGGGGCTGAGAGAACTCTGACACACACTGCTCTTTTTCAAGGACAGCTGTGCCAGAGCTTGTGACTGACCCAAGGTCACACCAGCAGCTGCGTGTGGAGGCGTGGGGATTCAAACCTGGTTCTCCCAGATTAGAGTCTGTGCACTTAACCACGAGGCCAAACTGGGGATCATGTTCCACCAGGTGGAGGGCCATGGCAGAAAAAGCCCTGGCCCTGGTCAAGGCTAGACGGACGTCTTTTGGGCCAGGGACCACCAGGAGATGTTGCTCACTAGAGCGTAAGGCTCCTTGAGGCGTATATGGGAAGAGGCGATCCCTTAGGTATGTTGGTCCCAGGCCGTATAAGGCTTTGAAGGTTATTACCTTCTGTCTTGACGATTAAACAAAGGAAAGTGTCAGCTAATTAGACAGTGTCGTACACACACGCCCCATAAATTCAATGAAGAGTACTGGTACTCACCACTGAACACCAGAGGCTGGGCGATAGAGTGGCCTTGAGGATAACGCTCCCGTGCTTTCTTCATCTGTCTCCTGTAGAACAGGTAGCCCAGCCGGGTGCGGGCATACAGACTATACCTGCAGGACAGGGAGAGACAAACAGTGAGGTGACGAAGTTGAGCCTGTTCACGTACAAAACGTTTGTGCCATTGTTTTCACCGGGATGATGCTTCATCAAGCAGACAGCCATGAACTCCAGCTGTTATACAAATAGATTCCCAGTCCAAAAAAATGAAGTCAAAATGAGGAGGAGGAGGAGGAGGAGACTGGATTTATACCCCGCCCTTCACTACCCAAGAGAGTCTCAGAGCGGCTTACAAACTCCCTTCCCCTCCCCACAACAGACACCCTGTGAGGCAGGTGGGGCTGAGAGAGCTCTGACAGAAACTGCTCTTGTTTCAAGAACAGCTCTGACAGAAACTGCCCTTTTTCAAGGACCGCTCTTATCAGAGCTACGGCTTGCCCAAGGTCATCCAGCCAGGTGCAAGTGGAGGAGTGGGGAATCGAACCTGGTTCTCCCAGAGTAGAGTCCGCGCACTTAACCACGACGCCAAACTGGCTCTCTAATTGCAATCAAGACACCTGAAAACAGTTAGGCCAAACAGCCGATCAAAAAAAAATGGACCGCTTTCTGCACACAAACAGGAAGTACGTGGAATTTTATACTTGAAATGACACAGTCATAAAGATAACATTAAAAAAGCATAATTGGTTACAAAGGACAGTGCGATATTTGAATAATAGTCCACTCATTGGTCAGAGATGAAGAAAGGTGTGCCTACAGCATGTCTTACGTGTTTACTTAACCTAACCCGAATAATATTGGCCAAGGATTCTTCATACCCAAACAAAGGTGTTTTTTTTCCTGATACGAAGCTAAAATCCCTTTTGACCCAGACACTGCAAAGTTTTACCCTAAACGACTAAAAACCATGAACTCTATCTCCTATACCAAAAGAATGTTGTTTTCTTGTCTGCTAGCATTGGCTACAAAATCAATCTAACCTTCATCACAGCCTAATCTTACTTATGAGAACAATCTATAAAACCAGAGAAATATGAATAATCTGGAGAGAAAAAATAATTATACTCCCATTCACACGACACAGCCGCCAAAGTTTCACTAGGACCGATTTATAGTTATAGCAAGGATCAAAATCTTGGAATCTTATCACAGACTCACCTAGTTCTTAACTATCCAGTCACACAGACAATACCGCTTCAGGCTCTTACTTGCCTTTCTCTCTCGTGGTTTTATTAGGTACTTTACACATATTACATAAAGGATAAGATAACACAGTTAATCTGCTATGCACATTTCTTTTCCCCAGAAAGGAATTCTCAGGTTCCATACAGAAATGTCAATCAACAGGAATGGGTGTGGAATTATGCAGCGAGATCTGCTTCCCCCACCTCTGTTCTTCTACAGGCACACATCTGTAGCTTTGCCTATGGCATGAACTTTCATCCTTAATCCCATGCTTTTGTGGTTTTTCTAAACCATTTTTTCTTTTTCTTTTTTCTAGACAGCTGGAATGCTCATCCAGTTAAACCCTTATTTAGCACATTTTAAAAATCCACTCCGTTTTTAATTTTTAACTTAAATTTGGGGAGGGGAGGTGGCGTTCTGATTAGGGAGAGAGGCTGGTTATTGAATGGCACAAGGGCCATCCAATAGGCACCGTTGGCTTGGGCAAAAGGCAGAGGGGACAACCCTGCTCCAAAGCTTTATTTGGTTTAGAAGTCTGTACATAAGAACATAAGAGGCCAATGTTGGATCAGGCCAATGGCCCATCCAGTCCAACACTCTGTCACACAGGGGCCAAAAATACCAGGTGCCATCAGGAGGTCCAGCAGTGGGGCCAGGACACTAGAAGCCCCTCCCACTGTTGACCCCCCCCCCAAGCACCAAGAAGACAGAGCATCACTTGTAAAATTCCATGTACTTCCTGATTGTGTGCAGAAAGCGGTCCATTTTTTTTGATCGGCTGTTTGGCCTGTTTTCAGGTGTCTTGATTTCAATTAGAGAGCCAGTTTGGTGTTGTGGTGAAGTGCGCAGACTCTAATCTGTGAGAACCGGGTTTGATTCCCCACTCCTCCACTTGCACCTGGCTGGATGACCTTGAGCAAGCTGTAGTTCTGATAAGAGCTGTCCTTGAAAAAGAGCAGTTTCTGTCAGAGTTCTCTCAGCCCCACCTGCCTCACAGGGTGTCTGTGGTGGGGAGGAGAAGGGAAAGGAGTTTGTAAGCCGCTCTGAGACTCCTTTAGGTAGTGAAGGGCGGGGTATATATCCAATCTCCTCCTCCTCCTCCTCCTCCTCCTCTTCTTCTTCTTGATAGTCAGCCTCAGCAGAGCCAGTACCCACAACAGCTTCACAAGTGCAACTGTCTGAGAGTCATACAGCGAAGGAGAGCTCAGACAGAAAGACTAAGAAAACAGTCACCCCCCCCCATGCTCAGAAGTGAAAGTGCATTTGTTCTTCACCCTGCATAGTCCTCCAACCTCAGATTCCTAGCAATCCATTTGCAAGTCTTTCTCTACCTGCTCTATCCCATGCATAATCTTAGAAACCTCAATCATGTCACCCCCTCAGCCATCATTTCTCCAAGCTAAAGAGCCCCAAGCGTTTTAACCTGTCTTCATATCCACAACAGGCTCACCTCTTGATGTATGCATCTATATGCAGTGTTAGTGACCCTTCCTGCACTACTGAGCAATCAACCGAAGAGAGAATTGTCACTGTGATTCTCCATGGGTCAATGCAGCACAATACTTCTTATCACAACACCACAATGTCCATCCCCATTGTTGTTGTTCAGTCGCACAGTCGAGTCCGACTCTTCGCGACCCCATGGACCAGCTCCCGCCAGGCCCTCCTGTCTTCCGCCGTCCTCTGAAGTTGGCTCAATTTCATGTTCATTGCATCGAAGACACTGTCTAACCATCTCATCCTTTGCCGTCCCCGTCTTCTTTGGCCTTCAATCTTTCCCAGCATCAGGGTCTTCTCCAGTGAGTGCTCCCTTCTCATTGGGTGGCCAAAGTATGTGAGCTTCAGTTTCATTATCTGGCCTTCCAGGGAACAGTCAGGGTTGATTTCTTTTAGGATTGACTGATTTGTTCTTCTTGCAGTCCAAGGGACTCTCAAGAGTCTTCTCCAGCACCATAGTTCAAAAGAATCTATTCTTCGGCGCTCGGCCTTCCTTATAGTCCAACTCTCGCAGCCATACATGACTACTGGGAATACCATTGCTTTGACCATGCGGACTTTTGTTGTCCATCCCCATAGCAGAGGTAAATGTTAACCTCTGAGCCAAGATGGGGGAGCGGGAGTGTTTCGTGCTAAATGACTATTACTCCTGAGTGTTTCAGAAACATGGTGGAATAGTGAAAATCAATGCGATATGGTCATCCCTGGGTATAAGCTCTATATGGAGGACAGGGAGGGATGTGTTGGAGGAGGTGTTGCATTTTATATCAAAGAGGGCATAGATTCAAATAATGCATTAGGAGAATGAACCCCCAACAGAAGCAATATGGGAGGAAATACTGGGCCCAAAGGTTACTTAAAAGTGAGATGTACTCTCGTCCATCTGATCAAACCCTTGAAGCTGCTCTCAAAATGGAGAAGGAAATAAGGCAATGTTGGGAGACTGGGTGACTTCAACTGCCCTCACATTGACTGGGTGTACATGTGCTTGTCATGCCACAGAAATGAGATTCTGATATATCATAAATGACTGCGCAGTGGGTCACAGAGCCAATCAGAGAGGAAGTGATCTTGGACTTGGTTCTGAGTGGGGTTAAAGACCTGATGCAAGAGGTAGGCCCCAGTTGGGAGCAGTGAACACAGTGCTATTAAGTACAGCATTCATATCATGGAAAGTGACCCCTAAAATCCAAAACAGTACTATTTGATTACACGAGAGGGAACTTGACAAAAAATGAGGGAATTAGTTAGAAGAGAGATTAAAGAGAAACACGGCTATTTGAAGCAACACTAATTGAAGTCCAGACAGAACGCATTCCTCAAGTTACGAAAGGTACTACCAAGTCTAAAAGGATGCCTGCATGGTTAATGACCCAAGTCAAAGAAGCCATAAAACATTTCTTTTTTAAAAGTGGGAGGTCTGCCCCAGTGAAGGGAACAGAAGCGGCCACTGGATCTGGCAAAAGAAGTTAATAATTAGGAATGTGAAATAGGAATGTGAAAAGAGAATTTGAAGACTGGATTGCTAAAATCATTGAAACAAACAATAAGCATGAGGAGTTGAGTTCGCACAAAGGAACTCACAGGTGTTGTGTGGCCTCAAGTCCTCAAGGAAATCACATATAATGTGTAGTTTAGAGCTTCCAGTGGCACAGCTGAGGACTTATCCACACAATCTTGTAATAAGCAATTTGACTGCATTTTCCCTTTATGCAATACTTAGAATCACAGAGTTGGGCCAGCCTCAAGCATCCCTGACAAATATTCGTCCAGCTTCTTCTTGCAAGCTGCCACTGAAGGGGAGCTCACCACCTCCCTAGGCAGCTGATTCCACATTTGAACCACTCTGACAGTTAAAACGTTTCCCCTAATATCCAGGTGCAAGTGGAGGAGTGGGGAATCAAACCCAGTTCTCCCAGATTAGAGTCCACGCTCTTAACCACTACACCAAACTGGCTCAGGGTAAACAAAAGAGCCAAAGGTCGGATAGCCGGGAAGTCAATCCAAAGGTTGCAGGATTCAAGAACAAGGAGTGGTTGCTACACACACAGAAGCAGAGTATGCAGAGTTACTACCACACTGAAGCAGGTGCGTGGAGTGTTTTTGAACAGGTCCTCCCTTCCCTGGGAGTTGAGCCTGCCAAGGCTTACCGCTCCGCCCGTTGCCTTTGCAGGAGCCGCAGTCTAGCACTCCTTCTTCACTCCTGCATAGTCAGCCTTTGGCGTGCCCTACATCTGGGGCACTCAGGAGAACTAGGCGGGGAGTCTGGCCTCGGGGTGTCTCCACCAGAGGGTGCTGGGCCAGGCACAGGATGGGTCTTTCCTTGTGACTGCACCTCCTGTGCAGCTGCTGGGGACTCCTCCTCCTCAGGTACTGTTGAGGGTTGAGCCAGTTTGGTGTAGTGGTTAAGTGCGCAGACTCTAATCTGTGAGAACCAGGTTTGATTCCCCACTCCTCCACTTGCACCTGGCTGGATGACCTTGGGCAAGCCGTAGTTCTGATAAGAGCTGTCCTTGAAAAAGAGCAGTTTGTGTCAGAGCTCTCTCAGCCTCACCTATCTCACAGGGTGTCTGTTGTGGGGAGGGGAAGGGAAAGGAGTTTGTAAGCTGCTCTGAGACTCCTTTAGGTAGTGAAGGGCGGGGTATAAATCCAATCTCTTCTTCTTCTTCTTCTTCTGGGTAGTCAGCCTCAGCAGAGCCAGTACCCACGACAGCTCCACAAGTGCAACTGTCTGAGAGTCATACAGCAAAGGAGCGCTCAGACAGAAAGACTAAGAAAACAGTCATCCCCCCCCCATGCTCAGAAATGAAAGTGCATTTGTTCTTCACCCTGCATAGTCCTCCAACCTCAGATTCCTGGCAATCCATTTGCAAGCGTTCCTTACCCCCTTGGGTCTCTCATCAACCCACCAATTGCCAAAGAATAGTCCAACACCAGGATCGAGCCAGCATTTTCTGTAATTGTTTGTGTTGGATATAGAGAAAAATTCAGGGGGGAAACTTTTTTCCCCAAAGCCTTTTTTATTTTTTCCCGAAAAATTGGAAAAATTGAAAAAAGAAGAGAAAAGGGGAAAAAATGATTATGGAACATTTTATTCTAACATGATAAATAAAATATTTTAAGACAAGGTGTTCAAATATTTTCCAAATCATTTCTAAAAAATACGTATGGTTTCAGATTGATCTAATTTCTGTGCACTGAGGACAAGCAAGTCCTAGGTTACCAACTGAACTCTCCAATGTAAGAACAAGATGCATTTCTTCCTTTAGGAGCTGCTATTGTCACAAGAAAAGAAAAAGATTTCAGTTTTGGTTTTGCACGTGGGTATTCTGTTTGTAATAATTGTTCGGATACACTATATTTTTAATATCCTAGTTGTGATAATTTCATGCCAGGTAAAAATGTCCATAGCCATATGTTATGCTCCTAAAGTAACAGAATGACTTTCAATCTGGAAAAGAAAAAAGAAGTGCTAATGTAGCATTTTTTTTCAATTTTCCCGAAAATTTCCAATTTTTTCCCGAGCTTCAAAATTTCCGGAAATTTTACATCTCTAGATAGAGTTGGGATAGTCCAAGGCAGCTACAAAGCATTGTTGTGGTGGAGCAGCAGAGTGTCACGCTCAGACCTAACTTTCATTTCCTTAAGTTCTGTTTTCCCTTCGCTTGTCATATTGAATTCCTTAGAGGAGGTGTTGTATGAGTGCATGGGTGGTAGTGGCCATAACCGTTTCTCAAAGTGTGCCCCAACAGTTGGTTCTCATGAGATCAACCTTGGAAACTCTTTTCGCATGGCTAGGTTAGTGGCCACAGAAAGGCTTGGGGGTAGGTGTGACGTACGAATGTGTGGAATTGTATGCTTTTACCTACATCCTGTGGTTTTGCCTTGGTTTCCTCCAGTCCTAACAAACGTTCTTGTACCTACAGGAAGCATATCTCTAAATAAAGCATTTCACTGCCAATAGTGTGTGTGGAGAGTGTCTTAGCTGGGAACCTGACACAGAGTTAGGGGAATGAATCAAGATCAGAGGAGTGTTGTGAACTAAGGGTGGAAGAGCACTAGCAGAGATGAATAGATATTAACACATGGCAACACTGCCACAGGAGGTGGTGGCAGCTACAAGCATGAACGGCTTCAAGAGAGAATTGGATAAGCATATGGAGCAGAGGTTCATCAGTGGCTGTTAGCCACAAGGTATAGATAGGGACTCTCCGTCTGGGGCAAGGGATGCTCTGTATTCTTGGTGCTTGGGGGGGGGTCAACAGTGGGAGGGCTTCTAGTGTCCTGGCCCCACTGCTGGACCTCCTGATGGCACCTGGTATTTTTGGCCACTGTGTGACAGTGTTGGACTGAATGGGCCTTTGGCCTGATCCAACATTGGCGTCTCTTATGTTCTTATAAGAGGGAATTGGATAAGCATATGGAGCAGAGGTCCATCAGTGGCTATTAGCCACAAGGTATAGATAGGGACTCTCAGGCTGGGGCAAGTGACGCTCTGGATTCTTGGGGCGGGGGGGGGGCAACAGTGGGAGGGCTCCTAGTGTCCTGGCCCCACTGCTGGGACCCCCTGATGGCACCTGGTATTTCTGGCCACTGTGTGATAGAGTGTTGGACTAGATGGGCCATTGGCCTGATCCAACATTGGCATCTATTATGTTCTAGCCACAGTTTCTTGTTGGCATGAAAGCGAGCAGAGACTCTCTTCAGAATTAATAATGTTCCAGCTCCAATGGCCGGAATCCAAGTTTAGCAACAAAACCCACCCCTTGAGTGCTGCAAGAAACCCAATACGGAAGAGATAAGCACCAAGCACTGCAGGGTAACCCTTCTCTGGCATGCTAGCTGAGTGTTCCAGCAGCTATTCAGAACTGCACACGCTCTCACCCACACCCACGCACTGCACAGTAATCCGGCTGCTTATCTCAGAAACAGAGCCCGGAGGAATTACACATTCAAAGCAGCTACAGATCTCACCGGGTCCTCCTGAGCTGTTTCCTGGACAGACTAGCCCCTCTAAGTTGGGTCCACAATCACTTCCTCCAGCAAATCGGAATCTGAGAACACTGACTCCCCACATACCTTCTGCTGCTGAATCAACTGAATCGTGCACTCGAACACCTCCACTCCAGATCAGCCACAAGATCTACAAGAGAGTGTTGTGATTGGGGACCCAGACCCCGCTGGTCCTCCCAAATATCAAGGAGGCCGGGCTTGTGGCAACGAGGGCTACGGCTTTCTCGGTGGCGGCTCCACTCTGGTGGAATGAGCTCCCGGAGATCAGGGACCTGCGGAACCTCCTACAGTTCCGCAGGACCTGTAAAACGGAGCTCTTCCGCCAGACCTTTGGGGCCACCGCCACCACTGACATCTGACAGAGTGAGCCCGACCTCCTGGGTCCCCCAATCAAAGCCCGACCCGATCGCCCTGGGCATCTGAAGATTAAGGAGCTGACTGTACGCTGAGGAATTCAATACTAGCACTTTAATATATTGTTACAGCTATGGTTTTAACTTTGTGTATGAATGGATTTTATATTGCATATTGCGTAAGCCGCCCTGAGCCGCCCTTGCTGGGAAGGCGGGGTAAAAATCTAACAAATAAATAAATAAAAATAAATCCTGATGTTACTATGCTTCAAACTAAATTTGCCAGTGTCATTTAGAACCTGAAAACAAAAGCAAATTGAATCAACCATGAGGAACCAGGTCCTCGGGGGGGGGTCTATTAATCATAGAAGGAGGAGGAGGAGGAGGAGATTGGATTTATACCCCGCCCTTCACTTGGAGTCTCAGAGCGGCTTACAAACTCCTCTCCCTTCCCCTCCCCACAACAGACACCCTGTGAGGT
>NW_015172136.1:53063-55187 GCF_001447785.1 Gekko japonicus | reverse complement strand
ATTCTTAACAGTGCTTATGTTACTGCATCTATAGCTCTGCAATAAAAGTATTACCGTTCTTGAATGCGTGTACTTCGTTGTTGGCTGTGGGTTCTGACAACTAGCACTTTAATATATTGTTATAGTTATGGTTTTAAACTTTGTGTATGAATGGATTTTATATTGCATATTGTATTCTTGTGTTGCGTTGTTTTATATCGCTTGTGTAAGCCGCCCTGAGCCGGCCTTGCTGGGAAGGTGGGGTAAAAACCTAATCAATCAATAAATAAAAATAAACCCTGACCTTACTATGCTTCAAACTAAATTTGCCAGTGTCATTTAGAACCTGAAAACAACAGCAAATTAAATCAACCGTGAGGAACCAGGTCCTCGGGGGGTCTATTCATCATAGAACTTACCCAGCCACGAAGAAGACGCTTCACCTTATCTAGAAGCTTCCTTGTGGCTCCAAGTGGGTGAGCCCTGATAAATAATGTGAACTTGTGAACTGAGGCAGATCATGGCTGCGGTCACACAGAGCATTAGCCACGCTACTGAGACGGATGATAGGCGGATTTTCCGGGCACGATCACACCGCAACATCTGGGAAGCGTAGAGCTCCCATGGCGAACCCGAGGCTTCCCGCCGAAGATGCAGAGTTAAAAACTAGTACCTCCGAGGTACTAGTTTCCGGAAACCACAGGGCAAGGGCTGGCATCTGATCGCGTTTCCGGTGATAATCCGTGGCATCAGGCGCCTGCCCATGTCCTGTCGCAAACAGGTTCCCCCCCCCCAAGTCTCCACAGGATACGCACAAGCACCCAACGGCGCATGCGCACGAAGAGGAAAGCCAAAGTTCCGTTGCTCCGCAGAATCGCGCATGCCGTTGGTGAGATCGTGCTGCGCTGCTTCTCTGCCGCGCCGCAGGATCGTTGTGTGATCGCCACCTCACCCCTACCCATGGGACCTCGACGGGACCTGTGATTGGGCGGCCGTGCGTTATTTTGCTCCAGGCCAAACTGCCACGCTCCCCCACACACACATTTTACGGCCCGTGTGACCGGGACCCATGAGAGGGAGGGAAGGAAGGGTTGCTTCACTGCTTAGTTCTCATGGCCCTTTCTTACACGCCCAGGGAAATGCTGATCGCCTCTTTGGGGTCAGGAAGCCATTTTCCCCCAGGCCAGTTTGGCTGGAGATCCTGGTGGTTTTTTGGTCATCTTCTGGGCATGGAACAGGGGTCACTGGGGGTGTGGAGGGGGAGGTAATTTGTGAATGTCCTGCAATGTGCATGGGGCTGGACTAGGCGGCCCTGGAGATCCCTTCCAACGCTACGATTCTATGATTCTAAATAATGCTAATACTTAACAGTTAAAAAAAGGGATATTAAACTGTTGAATCAGGGTCCATTTGGTCCAGAATTCCAAAAGTGACCTGCCAAATTTCTCTAGAAAGCCCTCAATCCATCCATGAAGGCAATAGGCTTCCTCTGAGGGTCTCCTGCAACTAACATTCAAAGCTCTGAAGAACACACTTCATTGATAGGTGGTATTTCCCACCAATCAGTGTACCACATAGCACTCCCTGTATGTTCACATAAGCTCAGTGATCCTTGTAACAATTTTATACTCTAGATCAGTGTATTATTGCCATTTGGAAGTTGGCGGGCTGAGGCTGAAGTAGGCTTCCCAAGTCCCCCCGGGGGGCGGGGAAACCCCCGCCGCAGAGGCCCGTTCCCTGCCGCCAGCAGATCGGGCCCCGGGGGGAACCCCACCCCGACGTGCACGTCACCAGGAAGTGACGCGGCCACGCCGGGCACCCTGGGGGCGGGACCACGGTCATCCGAGGGAAAACTCTTCGTCATCACGTCACTTCGTGGCGTGCTCCAGCCGCGGCGCGGGAGTCCCCCGGTAAGGAGATATTTAGACTTGGCAACACTAGGCTGAAGTTCAGTGTATGCAAGACGACTTGGATGACCAGCAATGAGGAACAGAGACGTCTATTTCCCCCCCTCCACCCAATTCAAGCTGATGTAAGACTTGGTTTGCTGGGTGTGTGTGCATGTGTGTGGAATAGGCACTACCTGTCCTTTTGTCTATTGGGGAAAGGGACATTTTCAAACAGGGAAACTTTCTGAGGGAAAGA
>NW_015172136.1:50337-53010 GCF_001447785.1 Gekko japonicus | reverse complement strand
AAGAGTTAAACCTTCTCAGCCAGGAGCCATTGATCTAGATCAGGGGTGTCGAACTCATTTGTTATGAGGGCTAGATCTGACGTAAATGAGACCTTGTTGGGCCAGGACCATGTGTGTCATAAAAGGTAACGTCAGGTAGCAGAGATATAAACTTTATAAAGGACACAAACACAAAAGGGTTTTTTTTACTTAAAATAAAAACATGCTTCAAACATGAGCACTCTTGCGATATTTTGTTTATCTAACAGTGTCTGATAACCGACACCTCTTGCTCTGAATTACTGCATCAAAATGTCTGTGCTGTTGCAATCTCGAGTATGCTGTTCAGGTGTGTATCTGTAAGCTGCAAACCTACGATTACGCAGCAGCAGCAGAACTGGAAGAAGCAGCAGAAGACAGCCAGTTCCACCGCGGGCCTGATAGAAGCCCTCTGGGGGCCTGATCCGGCCCCCGGGCTGCATGTTTGACATCCCTGATCTAGATGCCCATATTCCTCCAGAGATGTAATTTAAAGGGTCTAATGACACATCTGGAGTCTCATACAACTCCAGTATCACATGCAGAGGGAGAGGGAGAGAGAGAGAGAGAGAGATATGCCTGAAGCTACTTGGTATATTTTTGGCAGCAGCGGCACTTGAACCGAGGGCTCCATCACTCAGCCTCCCAGGCACTCTGGTACAATAGCTCTTACACTGCAAATTCAGAATATAATATTTGCTCTCTATCAGGTTACCAGACATCTAATTAACAAGCTCTGCAGGTTCTATCCCCTCCATGCAGACCAAACTGCTGCCAATTTGCTTCCAGGCCCAGAAACAGCAGAGGCAAGGTTAAAACTTCTAAAATTATACTGTGCACCAGGTACCATTTAGAGAGGCAGCAGCCCTCAGTTGGGCCACGAGGAGCAAGAAGCAGCCAGGTAAGTTGCAGACACACACACCCCGGCCCGCCTTCAGGTACAAGCTCTCCCTCCTCTGTGAGGGCAGATCTACACTCCCCCCCCCCAATAGCTAGCAATCCAAAACAGTCCAGTGGAGCCTGAGTGGTGGGTGTTGCCTTCTGACACACTTCAGGTGATGTCAGAGGGTGTGGCATATGCAAATAAGTAATGTTAATAAGTTATGCTAATGAGCTCCTGCACCTGTTTTTCTACGAAATGACCCCTGGAGATTCCTATATAGGATTTGTTCCTGAGGAAAGGCCAGAGGTCTGAAACACTTAAATATCCGGAATAAGTGTTGAAAGAAAGATTGAATTCGGAGCAGACTGCTTTTGAGAGTACAAGACTGGTAGAAGGATATTGACTGAGAGACTTTGGAACAGACTGCTATATGTAATTTTATTGACCTTTGTATTTTTTCTATGAAGGAATAAGTGGTTGTTTTTCACTACCAGACACTAAACAATGTTATGGCTTTAATCTAGTCTCTTTTGCTATTGTACTGTTCTGTGCGCATCTAGCACACATCTGTATGTATTTTTTCCATACCAGACTGTCTTGGGATTGTGTGTTATTCTTCTAGGTTGTTTGCCTCATGGGGGGTCTATAAGAGAGTCAGCGAGGTAGAGAGGCCAGGACACTGATCAACGTTCCTTTCTACTGCTCTGATGTAGATTGCTACTCTCAGGGAAATCTTCCTTCCTTCCTTCCAGCCTGTCGCCTTCTCTCCCCACTGTGCTAACTTTTCTCCATCTCGGCACCACGGCGGCAGGACAATGCCTCCTGCATCTCTATCCATCCTTGGAGTTGGGAGTAAGCAGTGAAGTGGCTAAATTTGCGGATGATACGAAGTTGTTCAGGGTGGTGAAAACCAGTGAGGATTGTGAGGCACTCCAAAGGGATCTGTCGAGGATGGGCGAGTGGGCGTCAACATGGCAAATGGGGTTCAATGTGGCCAAGTGCAAGGTGATGCACATTGGAGCCAAAAATCCTAAATATAAATACACATTGATGGGGTCTGAACTGGCAGAGACTGATCAAGAGAGAGATCTTGGAGTCGTAGTAGATAACTCACTGAAAATGTCGAGACAGTGTGTGACTGCAATAAAGAAGGTGTCTGCTATGCTGGGGATTATTAGGAAGGGTATTGAAAACAGATCAGCCAATATAATAATGCCCCTATATAAATCAATGGTGAGACCTCATTTGGAATACTGTGTGCAGTTCTGGGCACCACACCTTAAAAAAGATATTATAGCTTTGGAAAAAGTGCAGAAAAGGGCAACTCGAATGATAAAAGGGTTGGAACACTTTCCCTATGAGGAAAGGTTAAAGCGCTTAGGGCTCTTTAGCTTGGAGAAAAGACGACTGAGGGGTGACATGATCGAGGTTTACAAGATTATGCATGGGAAAGAACAGGTATTAGCTCATAAGAACTGCACCTGTGTTTTGTCTGATGTTCTGCCTGGTTCCCATGGACTGGGCGCGCAACCGTTTCATTAGCCCGCCAGCGGGAATATTATTCATTGGATATGTATCTGTTTGAATTTCCTTTATTATGCTCGCCCTAACTGTGTATCCCCAGTTCTAACAAAGAACGTGTTTGAGTATGTCTTCAACGCTTTGAAATAAATTTTGCTTTTCTTGAAAACGTGGATTTATTCTCGATGCTTGGGGATCCAACAGAAGGCCGATGCTATGCTGGGGATTATTAGGAAGGGTATTGAAAGCAG
>NW_015172136.1:48703-48812 GCF_001447785.1 Gekko japonicus | reverse complement strand
ATGCACATTGGAGCCAAAAATCCTAACTATAAATACACGTTGATGGGGTCTGAACTGGCAGAGACTGGTCAAGAGATCTTGGAGTTGTAGTGGATAACTCACTGAAAAT
>NW_015172136.1:45150-48413 GCF_001447785.1 Gekko japonicus | reverse complement strand
ATAAGATTATGCATGGGAAAGAGCAGGTAGAGAAAGAGGTACTTTTCTCCCTTTCTCACAATACAAGAACTCGTGGGCACTCCACGAAATTGCTGAGCAGTTGGGTTAGAATGGATAAGAGGACGTCCTTCTTCACCCAAAGAGTGATTAACACATGGAATTCACTGCCACAGGAAATGGTGGGTGCTACAAGCATGGATGGCTTCAAAAGGGAATTAGATAAGCATATGGAGCAGAGGTCCATCAGTGGCTATTAGCCACAAGGTATAGATAGGGACTCTGGGGCAAGTGATGCTCTGTCATCCTGGTGCTTGGAGGGGGGGGTCAACAGTGGGAGGGCTTCTAATGTCCCGGCCCCACTGGTGGACCTCCTGATGGCACTGGTATTTCTGGCCACTGTGTGACACAGAGTGTTGGACTGGATGGGCCTTTGGCCTGATCCAACATTGGCATCTCTTATGTTCTTATGTTCTTATCATCGCACACTGCATAGGGAGCACTCAGTGCAGAGATGCGAATCATTGATCCCTCGTTGAAGCGCAGCAGAAACACGCGGCAAAAAAACCCCACCCGATTCACCCCGGTTGCATCTGATTACGCAGCGGTGGGCTGCCCCCGCAGCTCCCAGGGACTCTGTGATCATGCAAATGCGGATCAAATTCATACGGAGCAAATAGCCTTGGTTCCCCCCGCGCATTATCTCGCACGTGTGACCGCAACCTGACTTTATCTGTCCCCGTGTCTTCAGCTTTCCCTCTTTATTTACCCCTGACAGCCTTTCCCCAGGAAAAGTCTGGCCAGGCTGTGTGGCGGCTGCCGCTGGGCTGGACTGGGCTGAGTTGCACAGTGGCCACCACAGCCAAGCCAAACCACAGGCAGCAATAATTATTGCTGGGCTTCTTCTTCCTGGCAAGTTCTCCTCCATCAGGGTACACGGCGGGGGCAGGGGGAGGGTTGGGACCTTTTCCATTCTCACACGCACCCCCTTTTTCCTTCACAGAAGCCAAGGCTTGCCAATACTGTCGTGGTTGCCTAGCAACCCAGACAGCCACTGAGAGTTCAGTAGGCATTCTTTTCTTAAAACTACAAGAAGAAGTAGAAGGAGAAGAAGAAGAAGAGGAAGAAGAAGAAGAAGAGGAGGAGGAGGAGGAGATTGGATTTATACCCCGCCCTTCACTCAGAGTCTCAGAGGGGCTTACAAACTCCTCTCCCTTCCCCTCCCCACCACAGACACCCTGTGAGGTAGGTGGGGCTGAGAGAGCTCTTTCGAGAACTGCCCTTTCAAGGACAGCTCTTGTCGGAACTATCTAGTAAAACAGTAAATCACCGTGTACAATTAAACAATACTTGTTGGTTTTTATATGCAATGTTTAGAATTCAATTATTAACAAAATTACAACAATAACACTACAATATGCAATATAAAGCTTAGCAGTACATACAGAGTAATACAGTACTAGTTACAGACAAACGACGGAGTTCTAGTACACTATCCGTTTGTGGAATCAAACCTGGTTCTCCCAGATTAGAGTCCGCACACTTAACCACTACACCAAACTGGCTCTACAAGAGTTTTTTCTGCTATTTGGGGGAATTTTAATTCCCCTGATTTTTTTCCTTTTTCCTTTTACATTTCAGATTTTTCTGCAACCTTGTGACTGCCTTCAGGTTTGTAGAGAAACCCCCTCCAGTCTGTCCCTAACTTCATTTTGCAGCTCCGTCAGCCAGATATTCTATGCCATGGTTAGTAAACAGCTATATTGGTAACAGATTACTCCAACCTCGGAGTAAAGCATCAAATTTTCAGGCACACGGGATTTTTTTGCTGATTGTATCAAGAGTATTGAGATACAAAAGTGTCCCGTCCCCCAACCATTTCGCCAGCCAGTTTCGGACATCACGCAACAAAAAAAGAGAACTCGGAAGCGGCAGCTTTTTGAGCCTTTTTCAATTTGCTTCCTATGTACCCTAACTTTCTTCCCGTTGGGGACCCAAAGCGCCTGACATTCTTTTCTCAACTGTATCCTCCTATAAGTGTTTCCTCTAAGATGAGTTAGTGTGAGCTAGCTCAGTTTTCTAGCCTCCAGCTCACAGATGTTTGCCGTAGCTCAGGAAGGAGGGCTCCAGAGCAAACTGATTTATGCAGCAGCCAAATCGCTCGCTCACAACTTTAATGCCAGAAGCTCACAAAGTAGAATTTTTGCTCATAAGATTCCACAGCTTAGAGGAGATTGGATTTTGGATTGGAGATTGGATTCACTCAGAGCACCTTACAAACTCCTTTCCCTTTCCCTCCCCACAACAGACACCCTGTGAGGCAGGTGGGGCTGAGAGGGCTCTTGTGAGAACTGCCCTTGAGAGAACAGCTCTGAGAAAACTTGTAACTGACCTAAGGTCACCCAGCTGACTGCAAGTGGAGGAGTGGGGAATCAAACCCGGTTCTCCCAGATTAGAGTCCGCGCACTTAACCACCGCACCAAACTGGCTCTCACAGCAGACAGAAGATTCTTGCTTGGTAACTGGGTTGGATTAAGCCATCTTTCCCGAGACTGCTTATTCTGCCCTCTCTTTTTATTATTATTTTTTTCTGTGTTCCAGTCCTGAGCTTGCTTCTCAGGCATGACAGGACCGAGCATCTCTTATCTCCACCACTAGTGCAACCACCTTGTCTTTGGTAAAAGCATCTCATGTTAGAGGCAGCCTCCTTCAGAAGAGAAGGATCGACTTTGGCTCTCGGGCAAATCACTTTCCCCATCCAATTACAAAAATGGTGTCCAGTTTGTCAAAAAAAATGTGTGTGCTACTCCAACTCAACTAATCTGCGGGCTACCATCCTCCAAATACAAGAACCTTTTAGCACCCAGCACATAAAAAAGCATGAAGACCTTGTATTAGTGGGAAATGTCCTTTTGCAGGCGCGTCCATATCCCCCACATCATTTATTTATTTATTCACTTTTTATCCCGCCCTCCCCACCGCAGGCAGGCTCAGGGCGGCTTACATTAAGGATTAAAAATATAAAACACAAACATACCAAGACGTGGCTCACGACAAATGGAATAAAATAACAAGAAAGTGCTGGTAGCAATAACAACCCGGTGGCCATGATAGATGTCCCCAAGAAATGGCCCAGTCGGCATCCGGCATAGTTAGTTAGTATTATTCAGTTCAGTTAGTATCGTTGATGTTGATGGACGTTATTGGTATTATTAGCAGCAGCTCCTAGTCGAAGGCCTGGCGGAAGAACTCCGTTTTATAGGCCC